>NC_039360.1:227107384-227407384 GCF_003573695.1 Papaver somniferum
TTCAACTCTTTTTTTTCAACTTTTTTTCAACTTTTTTTTTTGTATCTCAATCACTCTAATTCACCCTAGCATTGGTAACAACTTGAATCGTGAGCCCCACCTAATCATTTAGAGAAACATAGTTTAAAAACAAAACAAAAACAGAAGTGAAAAGGACTCAACGAGATATGGTGAAACTATCATGTTATTTCTAACACCTGAGCTCTGTGCTTTTATGAATAGACTCTTTAGATGTTGCCATCTAGTCAGATTGGTTCCTCAACTCCTACAACCAAAATGCTTCCATCCACTTAGATTGGTTAGTTCCATCCTTAATAGGGATAAATTTCTAGGCTCTGGAGTTTATTTATTGCAACGAAAAGGTAACAAAAAGTTCTACCCCACCCCCAAACTTAAATATGACATTTTCCTCAATGTTTCTAATTAAAGAAAAATACCAAAAATATAAGTAACATGAGGAAATAGTAAAGAGAGAAGTCGGAAAGATAGTACCTGGGTGAAGTGTAACCAAAAACCTACAAAAATATTATACAACATACAAAATCGCCTCGATGGTCAATCAAGGTAAACATGGTTCTCCAGAGGGACCTCCTCAACATCACCTATAGGAAAAGGCTCTAAAAAGGGCTTCAATCGCTGACCGTTAACCTTCGAAGAACTATTACCATCTGGTGTCTCAATCTCAACAGCGCCATAAGGAAAAATAGTACGGACCACAAAAGGACCGATCCACCGAGAGCGCAACTTCCCGGGGAATAGATGCAAACGAGTTTCATACATAAGAACTTTTTGACCTGGAGAAAATGACTTTCGTAAAATATTCCTATCATGCACAAGTTTCATTTTGTTCTTATACTCCTTAGCACTATCGTATGCATCTATACGAATCTTGTCCAACTCATTGAGCTGGAGCTTTCTTTGAGCTTCTGCCTTGTCAAGTGAAAAGTTTAAGTTCTTAATAGCCCAATAGGCTCGATGCTCTAACTCAAAAAGCAGGTGACATGCCTTGCCAAATACTAAACGATAAGGTGACATTCCAATGGGTGTCTTAAACGCAGTACGGTAAGCCCATAAGGCATCAGTAAGCCTCGACGACCAGTCTTTCCTATTTGGATTAACTGTTTTCTCTAGAATACGTTTAATTTCCCTATTGGAAACCTCTACCTGACCACTAGTCTGAGGGTGATATGGGGTTGCTACTTTATGGGTAATACCGTATTGTTTCATTAAAAGAGCAAACGGTCTATTACAAAAGTGTGAACCTCCATCACTAATTATATCTCGTGGCGTACCAGAACGTGTAAGTATATTCTATTTCAAAAACTGGAACTGTCTCAACCCACTTAGACACATAGTCTACAGCGACAAGTATGTAAAGATAACCAAACGAAATAGGAAACAGACCCATAAAATCAATGCCCCACACATCAAAGACCTCAATCACTAAAATAGGTTTCAAAGGCATCATATTTATACGGGAAATGGTTCCTAACTTCTGGCAACGCTCACAAGAAAGACAATGACTATGGGAATCTTTAAACAACGAAGGCCAGTAAAATCCACACTGCAAAATATTAGCAGCAGTCTTCTTAGCACTAAAATGACCCCCACATGCATGTTCGTGACAAAAGGAGAGAATACTGGATTGGTCACTCTCAGGTACACATCGCCTAATGATCTGGTCTGGACAATACTTAAACAAATAAGGATCATCCCAAAAGAAATGCTTAACCTCGGCTAAAAAGCTAGAACGATCTTGTTTACCCCAATGTTGAGGGGTTCGACCAGTAACAAGATAATTCACTATATTTTCATACCAAGGTGATTGGGAAACAGAGAACAATTGTTCATCAGGAAAGCTATCCCTTATAGGAAGGGAATCACTAGGGGAACTAACAACTATCCTAGACAAGTGGTATGCTACTACATTTTCTGCACCCTTTTTGTCTCTAATGTATGGTAAAAATTCCTGTAACAATAGGATCCATCTAATCAATCTAGGTTTGGTATCTTTCTTAGATAAAAGGTATTTCAAAGCAGCATGATCTGTATAGGTTATGATCTTAGAACCTAATAGGTAGGACCTAAACTTATCCAAGGCAAACACGATGGCTAAAAGTTCCTTCTCGGTAGTTGTGTAGTTCATTTGGGCATAATTCAAAGTTTTGCTAGCATAATAAATCACATGAAGTAATTTGTTTTCTCGTTGTCCTAAAACGACGCCTATAGCATAATCTGAAGAATCACACATAATCTCAAAGGGTAGGTTCCAGTTAGGTCTGGGCTATGGGAGAGGTAGTGAGTAAAGTCTTAAGCTTCTCAAAAGCCTCTAAACAAGCATCATCAAACATAAACTTAACATCTTTAGAAAGAAAATTACAAAGAGGTCTAGAAATCAAGATAAAATCCTTAATGAATCGACGGTAAAAACCTGCATGCCCTAGGAATGACCTAGTATCTTTTACGGTTTTTAGGACCTGTAAAGTCTTAATAAGGTCAACTTTGGCTTTGTCTACCTCTATACCCTTTGAAGAGACGATGTACCCTAACACAATTCCTGATTTAACCATGAAATGACATTTTTCCCAACTAAGCACTAAATTTTTTTCCTTACACCTAGTCAACACTAATGTCAAATGATGCAAGCACTCTTCGAAAGATGAACCAAACACTGAAAAATCATCCATAAAGACCTCTAAAAACCGTTCTACAATATCAGAAAATATGCTCATCGTACAACGCTGAAAAGTTGCAGGGGCATTACATAGCCCGAAAGGCATGCGTCTATACGAAAAGGTACCAAAGGGACAGGTAAAAGTGGTTTTCTCTTGGTCTTCTGGGGCAATAACGATCTGATTATAACCGTAGTAGCCATCTAAGAAGCAATAGTGACTATGTCCAGCTAATCGCTCTAGCATTTGGTCGATAAAAGGAAGGGGAAAGTGATCCTTCCTTGTGACATTGTTCAATTTCCTATAGTCAATACACACACGCCATCCCGTGGTCACTCGGGTTGGGATTAATTCATTATTATCATTCTGGACTACAGTGATACCTGATTTCTTGGGGACAACCTGAACAGGGCTAACCCACTTACTGTCTGAAATTGGGTAGATAATACCTGCATCTAACAACTTAAGAACCTCTTTTCGAACTACCTCTTTCATGTTAGGGTTCAGTCAACGTTGCATCTCCCTGGAAGGTTTGGAGTCTTCCTCTAAATGAATCTGATACATACACACGGTAGGACTTATACCCCTAATATCTGCTATAGTCCACCCTAAAGCTTCCTTATTGTCTTGAATTACATTTACTATCCTACTTTCCTGATCATTATCCAAATCGGAAGCTACAATCACAGGTAAAGTCTTAGATGGGCCTAAAAACACATACTTTAGAGTATGTGTTAGTGGTTTAAGGTCCAACTTTGGGGGCTCTTCTAAAGAAGGAATTAGGGTAGTCTCAGAAACTGGTAACGGTTCGAACCTAGCTTTCCATCTATCAGTGTCTAACACAGGGGTATAATCTAATAAAGCATTCACTTGTTCAATAGTGCTATCGTCATCAAAATCTAAACCAAAATGGGATAAACAACTTTCTAATGGGTCTTCAGAAAAAATGTTTGGTAATGACTCCTGAACTAAGGCTTCTATCATGTTCACCTCTTCAACACATGTGTCATCTAGCTCATGAGGTAGCTTACTGACATTAAAAATGTTCATCTCCATAGTCATATTACCAAAAGATAAACTCATCACACCATTTCGACAGTTAATGATCGCATTAGACGTAGCTAAAAATGGGTGACCTAAAATTACAGGTATCTGGTTCTCTGGGTCAGGGACAGGTTGGGTATCTAGGACCACGAAATCCACTGGATAAATAAACTTGTTGACCTCAATAAGAACATCCTTGATAACACCTCGAGGGATTTTAACAGACCTATCAGCTAACTGCAGTGTCATCTGACTAGCAGGTTTCGTTTCACCAAGTCCTAGATGTAAGTATACATGGAATGGCAGTAAGTTCACACTGGCTCCTAAGTCAAGTAAAGCTTTTTCTACCCGGAAGTTACCTATTGTGCAAGCAATGGTAAGAGAACCTGGGTCTTTGTACTTTGGAGTTGTAGTGTTCTGAATGATTGAACTTATGTGACTAGCTAAAAAGGCTTTCTTATGGACGCTAAGATTTTTCTTTCGCGTACACATATCCTTAAGGAACTTGGCATAAGCAGTAATTTCCCTAATTGCATCTAATAAAGGAAGGTTTATGGTAACTTGCTTAAAAACCTCCACTATGTCATTAAAGTTCGATTCCTTCTTTGTTGGTACTAATAGCTGAGGAAATGGGGCTCTAGGCACAGATTCAGACCTCTCAGAGACTGAGTTGGCATCATCACAAATTTTATCAGTTTCCTTAGCTAGTGGTCTTGAGGGGTGAACTACAGTATGTTCACTATCGGGCATGATTACCTGATTGTCTACTATTCTACCACTCCTAAGGGTTCTAATAGCATTCAATTGATTCGATGGTTTTGTACCTACTTCATGAACTCCTCTAGGATTGGGATTAGTCTGACTAGGGAACCTACCATTATCTCTCTCACTTAAGGTCTTAGCTATTTGGCCGACTTGAAGTTCTAACTTAGCAAGGCTTTGAGCATTAGTTTGAAAATTCTGTTTGGCTTCTTGTTGAAAACTAACATGGCTTTGTGCTAACATTTCCTGATTTTTTGCTAACAACTTAATAGATTCCTCTAAGCTAGTCGTTTTATTTTCTAGGCCTGATGTATTCCTAGTCTAGCCAAAATCTAGGGGAGCATTAGAATTATTAGACTGACCCTGACTCTGGCCCTTAGACCATGAAAAGTTCGGATGGTTCCTCCAACCAGGATTATAGGTTTCTGAATATGGGTCAAACTTCTGACGATTATCAAACCTAGTGTTATTATATAGAGCATTGTCTTGCTCTTCATTATTCTGGCCTTCCCAAAAAGGCTCCAACCTAACACTAGTGTTACCCACTTCTAAAGATTCTAATATTTTCGCTATAGCAGCAATTTTGGCATCTGATTCATAGCCTCCTTCTACCCTATTAACGTTTCCTATGCCGAGAAGAATTGTTTTCTGGGGTCCCCTACTATTTTCCCATTGTTGGGTCTTTTCGGCGACTTCATGCAAATATGTCATCGCGTCATCAACTGTTTGGTTCTCAAATCCACCAGTACACATAGATTCTACTGTGGTTGTGGTGGGATAATCTAAACCCTCATAAAGGATCTGAACTAATCTAACCTTCTCTAAACCATGATGAGGACATTGGGCTAATAAATCATTGAACCTTTCCAAATACCTATATAAAGTTTCTCTCTCCTGTTGAGAAAACGTGCAGATTTGCGTCCTAATAGACGATGTTTATGCCTAGGGAAAAACTTGTTCAAAAAGGCAGATGTAAGTTGTTCATACGTTTCGATTGACCCGGAAGCCAAACTATATAGCCACGATTTAGCTTTATCTTTCAGGGAAAAGGGAAATAACCTAAGTTTCAAAGCATCATCATCCAAGTTTCTAATCCTGAGGGTACTACAAATTTCCTCAAAATACCTAACATGGAAATAGTGGTTTTATTTTCTTTCCCTAAAAAGATTGGGAGCAGCTGTAAGGTCCCAGGTTTAATTTCATAAGTTGCTTCCGTCTCAGCTAACCTGATACATGAGGGACGAGTAGTCCTAGTTGGATTCAACAAAGCTTTCAAAGTTGCCATTTATGGCACTATCGGAGCAACAGGGATTCTCTCCTCAGTCAAAGGACGTTCAAAAACAGACTCTTCAAAAGTCGGACTCTCTAGATTAAGGTAATTGAGACGCTTCGAACTACTAGGTTTCTCTTTAACAAATCTACCTAGTGCGTCTCTTTTACATTCAGGAATACAATAGAATTTTCTAAATTGGAAGGGTAAGAAAACACAGATCAAGTCTGACTCAACCAAATCAAACCTATTGATTTCTAGTAAACAAAAAGCATGATGGCTCCACTTAGATTGTTTCTAGACCAGATTTTAATCCTTCGAAAAGGAATTCGTTATAATTTAAGCAAACCCCTCTGGAATCAATCCGAGTTAAAGTAAGTTGAATAGAGGCGAGGGAAGCTCGGTGGAGCTTTGATACCCAAGGCCTCACCGGTATTACAAGACGGTGCAGTCACGCATTCAAATTACAGAAACCGTCAAGAACTTCGAAGTATGCTTAAAAGAGTAACCAATATTTTTCGAATGACTTTCCTGTTAAGCTCGTTACCCTATCGGTCTCGTTCTAGTCAAAATTTTAGGCTTAGGTTTGCGTAGGTTACGTGTTCTTAAAGCGGGCAAGAAGAGAACGGTGATGAAATCTGAACCCTTATCTTGTATTGCCAGGCCTTTCCCTTTACTATAAAAGTAAATGTCCGTATTCAGTCCTCAACATATATTCATACGAAGGAGTCCAGTAACTCGCTGACAGGGGATTCGCGAGTGTTTAGAATCTTACCTCCCGTTCCAGACGGGGGATGAATCGGTTGTAGTCGACTCGGGCCACTGACTCCTTCTCTGCAAACAGTTTATATTTAAAGTACCCTTCCGTAGGATAATAAAAAAAATAAAATAAAATAAAATAAATAATGTCCCAAAGTTCAAAAGTCCAAAAGTCCAAAAAGAAAAGAAAAATTACAAAAATAATAAACCCTAATACAGTTTTTTTTTCTATAAGAAAATAAACAAACCCTAAACTAAAATTGTCTTCTTTTCTGTTCTTTTTGCTTTAATATTTAGCTCCAAGTCTTTATGAAATCACCAAACTCTTTGGCTCAATTTTCTTTATGATCCAGAACCTGTAGACATAAGATAAATATCCAAAAACATAAAAAAGAACAAAAATAATAATGAATAAATAAATAAATAAATAAATCTAAAACCCTAAAAACAAGTCCCCGGCAGCGGCGCCAAAAATTGATGTGATTTGTAGATAGTGGTAAAAAGAGTGTCGTTTCTCAGACTTGTGAAGGATTTTTTTTTAGACTTAAATTCAAAACTAAAATAGAAAAGACAATAAAAATTATAGCAAACTCAAACAAAGATGATATCAATATTAAAAGAAA
This sequence comes from Papaver somniferum, assembly GCF_003573695.1. Taxonomy (NCBI): domain Eukaryota; kingdom Viridiplantae; phylum Streptophyta; class Magnoliopsida; order Ranunculales; family Papaveraceae; genus Papaver; species Papaver somniferum. Next base: position 227,114,515 of record NC_039360.1, read on the forward strand.
CACTGAGGCTAAGATTCCACTATTTTCCAAGTTCAAAGTGATTAAACCAATACTTATATTTATGCAATTTTCTCGTTTAATTTGATTCTAAAATATTGCAACAAGTAGATTTTCAAAAGTAGTAATTGTAAATACCAAGTATGAAGCATCAAAAGTCTTAAAACTAACCATACTCCATCAAAATAGATCACAATCACTCAAATAAAAATCATATTCATTAATAGTTCAAGGCAAATAATCATATAATTATTACAAATAAAAAGATAAAATAGAATATACCACTTTTTGTCGGAAAAATAGCTTCCTCTATCGCCTCAACAATGGGGTTTAGCTCCTCATATTAATCATGGTCTCAAAATACGTGTTTGTTGCTCAAAAGATGATTAAAAGAGTGAAAGGTGATAACACAGACTGTTTTGCAACAGCGTAAAAGTGTTACAGATCTCTGGTACAAAGAGGAACAATGATTACTGTTGTATATAAACGTTACTTATCTTCTGTTGTTGAACAACGACGGTTTTCTGGGACAATTGCTTGTGCGTCAATGTTCTTCGTGTTCTTCCTCTTCAGCAGCAGCAGCAGCAGCAGAAACAGAGTTTGATAAAACTCTGATTTCTTCTTCTCTGGCTCTCCTCAGGTCCCCAAACTCTCGACACCCCTTCTATATGACCCAAGAAATCTATTTATATCAAAAATACCGATTAAATCACTCCCAAATCTTCCAAAATCTCTTTCCTTCTCTTCACGGAAAAGTTGCGGCAATTTCTTGTTTTAGAATTTCAACGCGTTTCGGAGCTTTCCTTTTTATTCTAAACTCTTCCTTAGATAGATACAAATCTTTGGGAAGGTTTACATCACTTTAATCTCTCTAAAATTCCCTAAAACAGGTCACACACGTGACTTTCTATATTTTTCTGTTGTGATAAAAATTCGTCGATTGAGCCCAGTCTAATCGATTTCAACACCCATATCAGATTCCTAGACCCATAAGGAGTCTATCCTATGAAAATAAGAGGTTTAATCGACCTCAAACTCCTCCAAATCAAGAACCCTAATCTGTTCTTCACTGCCAAGATATTTCCTGCCAAAACTTATAATTCAAATGTAGAAGATGGTCGCCCCCTATCCAGAGTAGGGGTGCGATTAGCAGCTGCCTGGAAATGGGATGCCCCTTAGTAATTAGGTTATCTTTATCCAAAGTGAGGGTTCGAATAGCAAATGTCCTCCCATGAACGCAAAAAACACTTTTCGAGCCAATTTCGCCGCAAAATCTTATTTTTCCAAAAACACCTACAAAGACATAAAAAGCCAAAATAAATACAAAATCGAGCACTAACAATATATACAATTGAGATTATATAAGACACAAAAATGTGTCTATCACAGGGACAGTGTTGGGGAGGGGGTTCATCATACGAGATGTCATACTTTATGGATATTTTCAGATTTGAGACATTCACGTGAGTTTGATGATAAGATACCAAGGTAAGGACAAATTCAATAATACTTTGTGGGTATACCTGGGATGGACGAGAATGGTATGTAGCCTTGACATGGTTTTGGGTTGGTGTATTATTAATGAGTTTGTCTTTTTATAGACTGACGTAGGTATGATGGTGAAAACTGCCAAAGATAATAATGGTAGCAAATATGTAGGATGGGGAATAAAGATTGGGATGAAGAGAAAAGTTATGTTGTAGTTGATGGTTTTGAAGGGTTGTTGTAGGTCAAATGAAGGCTTAGGTTTGGTGATAGAACTAGCAACCCATCTGGCAGACATGTCTCATACCGCAATGGTGCCTATCAACTGATGTTGCATTCTTCTAATCTGCATAAAACATAAAATTTTAATTAGGCCCCAAAAAGAAACATCAAAGTTTTGTAACCTTCCAAGACCTCCCTTAATGGCAGTTCCAAAAGGAGTAATGGTGACATCAAAGACTAGGTGTTGAAAATAGGTCTTGATAGGGTAATTATGATTATTAGCGTGAAAGGGGTACGCATGGATTTGAATGGGCGTAGTAAACAAAGCAACATGACGGTTAACCAAGCGCCATAAATGGGATTTAATTGGAACAATTGGGTCTTTAAATGGGTGTTTAGCCGAGAGTTTAACATATCCAGGATAATTTTGTTTTTGTTTTTTCACAGAAAAGGAAAGAACTAAGAGAAAAAGATAAAGTTTAAGAAATGGTTTATCAAAATCCTCCCAATGTTCGTGAAAGAAGACCTCCGATTGAACCATCATCTTCTGAGTATGAGCAAGCCAAGTCCCTTGTTCAAAGATTAAGCACATAAGAGCTTCAGAATCTGAGAACTGAAATTCAAGCAGAGATTGATCGTCGTGCACACGAGATAATCCGTCAGAGGGAAGAGCAAGAGAGATTACGTCAGATGGAAGAGGAAAGGATTGAGAACTTGTATGCCGCCTGGAAGCCAAAGTATTTGGAAAGGAGAAATAGAAAAGATGAGGAATGGGCTAAGAAGCATTCCAAGGCCCCAAAATATGCGAGCGAGACAGAGAGTGATTCTGAGGCTTCTGATGGTGAGGGTTTTGAGTATGTTGTGGAGGTGATCGACACCAGTGATCTATACTTTGATGCGGCTGAGGATCGGAGGATAATGGATGTATATCATGAGCGCAGTTTACGGAGTCGTTTCCAGTATGGTCTTTCCAATCCAAAGATTTTAGCAAGGACCATGCGAGAGGGTGAGCCTGAGGAGAGGGATACAGAGATGCAATATGCCGAGATGGAGAATGGAGGAACTGACGAAGATATAGAGAATGAGGATACTGCATCATCGAGTGATACTTCATCAGCATAGTCTGACAGTGATGATAGTGAAAGGTATGAAGAAGAGGGATGGGGAATAGATGAAGAGGACTTCTGGTAGTCTCTTCACAGGCGTCGGAAAGAGCTAGATTTTCAGGTTTAGAGTAAATTCTGAAAACGGTCAACAAGTTCTTCACAAAGCAGCTTTTCCGATGTTTGATCTTGTTCCCACTCTTCTTTATTTTGTTGCAGATGGTTGTAAGTATTTTGTTTTCCTTCTCAGTTATGTGTCCGACTTCTTTTCTAGTTTGATGGTGTTGTTGATGTGTGTAGAAAGTGGGGTTCTGAAGGTTATATTGATGAACAATACTGTTTTTTTTTTCCAGTTTTAGTAACTTGGTATGGGATATGATGTTTCTGATGGTTTAGTACATGGGGTAAATGTTTCAAGTTTGTTAGATCAGGGTAATTTCCAGTTTGTTCGCAGGTAGTATGAATCTAACAATTTGGGAATGGATTTGGGTTGTAATGATGAACACTGATCTGGAAACTTTTTGGAAAGAATTTAATGAACTGTTTACTTTTGAACTGGAAATTGTTGAATGTTGTTTTTGAGTTGCACTTTCTGTAGTGGAAATTTTTTGTGCAAGTCTTTTGATCAAAGAAAGAGCAGAGAAGAGAGAAAATTTTGTAATTGATATAACTACCAATGATGATAACAACGAAGTGAATTAACTGATGAATACTAGCAAGAAGGATTTTCAGAGTTTGATTTGCAGGGAACATGAAGTGAAAAAGAGAGCTTACGTCAGGATGACGAAGCAGAGCTGACTGAAACTTTTTAATTCGCCCCTACCTTGATTGGTCCTTGGAGGATAAATATACAAAGTCAATTCATCTAAGCCCATGAATGGATCCGTCTACTCCCGGGCCTATGACTAAATCATCCTCCTCCATGTTATTTTGGCACAAAACTTGAAGCTCATACTATATTTAGGGTTTGTCCATTGAATTTTATACTTTCACTTACAATCGGCTATGGTGTTCAATCATGTTACGATGCAAACTTCAATTCTTGATATTCGTAATCTCAAGAAACTACTATCACTCTCTAATCAGGTAAGTTCCGAATCCCCCCTTTATGATCATCCTCACAATTCGATTTCACCTTCATCAGCATTGTCGTCGTCGTCGTCGTCGTCGTCAGTTATCGGTAACAACAATGATATCTTAGCACAACTATTACTGTATCTTCCTAGAAAATCATTGTGTAGATTCAAATGTGTATCAAAACAATGGTCTTCACTTATTTCAGATGCATATTTCATCCAAAAACATCGCAATGATAGAAAATACCGGCTTCACCACCGTTCTATTCAAGGGCTGTTCTTGCACAAATATTGGCTAAATGAGTATGGGAATAATTTACCAGAATTTGAGTTTATCTCTATTGATTCGGATGTCAGGAATGCTATAACCGTTTCGGAAAATCTAAATTTTGCTAACGATCCAGGAGGTATACAGATTGAACAGTCTTGTAATGGTCTTTTGTTGTGTAGTACTTTTGGGATATGCAGTAACATAGCAGAATTTGCTCGAAACTATTACGTTTACAATCCAACCACAGGACGGTATACCATCTTACCGAGTTCTGAACATAGGAAGCCTGGTTACGAGTCATGTTTCAGTGTTAGTTTAGCTTTCAATCCGTTTAGATCACCTCATTACAAGGTTGTTTGCATTTCGGAGAGTGACAAAGCAGATGAATGTCAGATTGAGATTTACTACTCCGAAACATGTACATGGAGGCTGGTTGGATATTCATGTAGTTTAACTAATATCTATGGTTGTGGTGTGTACTGGAATGGTTTGTTGAATTGGCATAACGTCCATGACTCTTTGGTTTATTTCGATATTGATAGAGAGTTAATTGGAGTAGTACAGATGCCAGATAGAACGACGGTTAAGAATAGTTTGTATTTCGGTGCGTGCAAGGGTCGTTTGTATTATGTTGAAACTGATTGCACTAGATGGGCTAATGTTTCGAGTCTCAATATCTTTGAGATGAAGACTGGTTGCACCGGATGGAATGTAATATACCATGTCGATCTCTGGAAATTAAGAGTGCTGTTACATCTTCAGGAAATTGGGTATAGCAATTTTGAAAATGATGAGTTAAAAGTTTTATTAGTTGATGGTGAAGAAGGAGAAGAGGGTGAAGAAGAAGAGTCGGCAAAGTTGGTTTTCCAAGTAAGGGATAAGGTTATTTCATATGATCTTAAAGAGATTAGCCTCAACAAAGTTCATGACATAGAGCCAGTCTTTATTCGTGGGCATTGGCAACAGTGCAGAATTTTCCATGCTTATCAATATATCAATTCGTTGGCTTCTGCGTGACAATGAAATTTGGTACTTCTGGGGATATATACACTTGTTTTCATTCAATTTCACGGCGACCTGTAACTGTACTGTGATATCTTTTGGTGGTTTAGCTTCGGCGTAAAGCTGCAATATCATGTATCTAGCTAACTGTTTTATGTACAAAGATGGACTCTTGGTCTTTTGTTGGTTGCAGTACTAGTACATAACACTCTAGCTAACTGTTTTATGTACAAAGATGGGTCTTCTGTTGGCTGCAGTACTAGTACATAAGACACTCATCATCTTCTTCGTGTAATAATTAGTTAGGCCTTGTTGGTTGGGTCTTTTGTTTCATGCTGTACTTAGATTGCTATTATCAATCCATTGGTGCTAGTTTGCCCCCTTTTTAGACAGTTTCCATTTTGTCGATCCAAAAATAAGATAAAATTGCAGGTGCTTTCCGAAGGTCTATAATAATCTCTCTATTTGGTACCATCAGCTTCTCTATCATGTGTGGGTAACTTATCCGGAGTGCTGCTGTTTCTGGGAAAACGTTTTGAACCGCTATTGCTGCTGGTTGTCCTGAATGAAGTGTTGGTAGAGGCAAATGAGCAATGCCTATCGGTAGTACTTCAGGATGATTTCGAAGTGCTGGAAGCATTTTAGCGACAATTCTCTGGACGCTGCCGCTGCAGTAGTTGCCTGTCACATGCAACATTTAGCTGGACGCTGTGGGTTTAAGAATGAACTTTCGCTATTACTAAGATTCATATTCAAATAGAGGGGAAAGTAGAAAAAGCAAGAGATGAGATAGGAATCATAGGATCCGTAGGGAAATACTGCCTAAAAAAGAAAGCAAAAAAATGGTATTTTAGAAAACCACACTGTTTGTTTTTCATCATTTTCCTCTTCTTCATACCGCGCCTTTGAACCCGTGACTTTATGGTTATGTGGTATACACTGTACCACTAAAGACAAGGAGGCATTGGTGCGTAATTAATGTTTTCATTTACTTTAACGGTATTTACCACAAAACCGATTCAAACCGGGTTAATCGGCTATGCCATTTCAATCTTTCACAATTAATATTAGATTTTCATCTAATTTGATTTTGGAGCTTGATTTATATACTGCCTGAGAAAATTCCGGAAAACAAGATTACCAAATAGGCAGAGTCAGCCGATTTTGTTGTCGTCTCGGCGATATTGGAGTCGGAGATTTCGACTCGCTCCACAGCGGAGACTGATCTTGGTTGTCCCGGCAGAGATGACTACTTCCTTAGAAAATCTAGTGTTTGCTTTTCAGGAAGGTTATTTTTGAGTCGGTATAGTGAAATCAATAAAATTTCCTTTTCTAGTTCGGACCTTTGAGACCTGATCAACCTCATGCATGAGCTCATTCTTGTTGTGCAGCTTGTTGTCAGGTATGTCAATTTGTCAATGTTAACCTCAGCAACCTCTTCCCGTTCCTTTAATTTGCTGTCATGCTTGACGAACTCATCATTTCTGTTGCCTCTTCTCCTCCTCCCTGAGCACGTAAGTAGTACTTATACTTGGTTGAATCCTCAAACATCACTCTCTTCTTTTTGTGCAGGTGTTGTTGCTGCCTCAGACCATCAGCGGTGGTCTTGATTTCATTAGTCAGGTTCTCATCCCCTTTTGATTCTCTACCGCATCTGTGCGTATGTAGGAGAACAAGTATGTAGAGTTTAGAGCCACATTCAATAATTGATAAACAATACAAACATAACTAGTACATCATCAACATTTTTTTTTATAATCAAATGGTTACGAGCTAAGCCATCAAACAGTTAGTAGACACTAAACTGGAGGCTGAACCATAAGAGGAGATAATACAAGACAATAAGAGTATGTTAGTACAACAATAACGAAAAAGAAATAAAGAAAAGTGCAGATAAGAGTCGAGACAAGAGACGTTGCATCCAGATATAGAAGTATACATCCTCACTTGGTCCAGTTCTAACGAAGAAATCTTCAATTCCGCCAACTTTTCGTCAGCTTCACTACGACCTTGATTACAGTAAACCGCTATTGGAGCCCCTTTCAAGACATGGGTATGTTGACGTTTAATTCTCATAAATGAGCCACGCGTGACATACAAAGGTGCATCACTCTTCCAAAGAACAGGATGACTAACAAAGGAGAACCAAGACCAGTTCCCTCCAAACAGAAGAGTGCCAAAAAACTGATTGGAAAAAAAGAACATAGTGAAAAATTCCTCGAAACCCTGCCGAAAAGAAAACCCAAACTGCTGAACTTCCATCCAAAACACTTATGATCAAACACAGGCTTCATCTTACTACTATCCCAAACATATGTACTGACAGGCCAAGCCCCCGTAGGTGATAACTGGCTTAAAGGTCTGGCAGCAGGATATGTCCAACATAAGAGTAAACTGAATACCAGCAATTCATCCCAAAAACTCAAAGAAATAAGATGATTCAGGGAATAATCTCTGAACATAAGACTCATTTCATATTCCATAAAGGACGGTGAATTTAGTCTATTCCACACACGAGAGAACCAATAAAAATCTAATTCAATCTGTCGAGAAGCAACCGCTCTGATGGATAAGATCTTATAAAAAGATTTAAAGGTGTAGTGAGGATCAAGATTATCCATATGCTTTTGACTTGAGCCACCCCAGTTCTCATCATACTGCTCAATTAACTTGTGAACCTCACAAGAATGTATGGAGAGTCTAAATTTCAGAGCAATTACTGGCAAGAGAAGATTATCATACATCATGTTACAAAGACTCAAATAACATCCATAGTACGAAGTCCACATAACAAGATCACCATCCAAGGTATTAGTACAGCTTACATTATAATCTCTAGATGTCAGGGTATTAAAGCACATCCATTCTCGAGAAAACAAGTAAGCATCAGGTTTTATCTGTCTATAGGTAATAGTTTTCCCGACTGCGAGATGCTGATAATCTCTATATCCTTCTTTAAAAACACATCCATCCTTAAGGTTCCTCCCTAGACATCTACATCTCAAGTAGTTCAAGAACCAGGATATGTTACCATCAGTGTTAAGACAAATACTCAAAGTACATCCTAGACAATAACACCCCAAATCAATTTCACGCATCAAGGTAATAATAAAGATGATAACATACTTCTTATGAAGAGAAAAACTTAAACCCTTCCACTCAGACGATAACAAATAAAAATCAAGTCTAATCTGTCTGCAAGTCTTGATATCAATTGAGCAAAGAAGACCGTAACGGGATATGCAGTACATGTGGCTTTCCGAGGTTATTACTGTATTTGAAGAAGATAACAATATGGAATTTTGCAAGAAATTCTTGAAGTTGCCTTGAATAGACCAATGCTTGACGTGAACCAGCCTTTGACATTGTCCGACCATCCATTGCCTTGGCAAAAGCATTTACCCTTGTCAGATCTAAGATTACCTTGGCCAACAACTAGGTCATCTGATACTTTTAAATTGTTAACCGACCTCCCTGGAAGATTCAATGTCAGTGTAACAACTTCCCTTGGATCTTTACTTCTTTTTCTCACAAAAAAAGACAGGCCCAATAGATCCCACGTATAAAAGAAACACCAACATGCAATAAATTTAACTATAAGCCCATTGTTCACATTTAGGCCAGGAGAAGGACTTAAGTCAAAAGAAGGGACTTGACCTAAAATTAGGTTACCTGAATCCTCAACTTCATATGCCGGTAAACTGTTATAGCACACCGCTCATTTAGTAACACCAATACAGTTTCTTTCGCCAGAAAAATTAAACTTGTTGTTTCCTGAAATTCCAGTCTCAGTTGCTTTACTATTGTTGAACAACGTCGTTCTTTCCTTCTAGCCGGAGATTTTTAAGTTAATTGAGTCCGTCTTCAGAGTGACATGGTTGGATCCTGTGACGACTCTTTATGCTTGATCATTAAGAGAAATTATCCCAATGAGCTGATTAACAAAGGGTTTTCGAGCATTAAGATTTGATTCCAGTTGATTCAACATCTGACAAAGAAGTTCCTCATCTGCCGAAGGAATGAGATTCACGTTTTTTAAAGGAAAATCATCATACTTGTAGGACATAACTTCGAACTTCATCATTACCAGGAAAAGAAACCAGTTGAGAACGAACTTACCAAAACCAAAGAACATAAAGCTTAAGAAACCTTCGAGAGAAAAATAACTGGAACCGATGTTTTTTGTAGAAAATAAACGACGAAATCACTGTTCAGGAAACAAAACAAACATTTATAAAAACAGATCCAAAATCCTTCTAGCAATCTTAGAGAATAGAAGAAAAAGGGAGAAACAAAGGATTTGAAAACGATCTACTAATGAGACTAAAGATCTGACCTATCACCAAGAAAATGAGAGAAACTGGTAGAGAAAATAGTTAAAAATTAAGCAATTTCAAAAAAAAAAAAAAAAAGTGGTTTTAGGAATAATAGGGTGATTTTAGATGAAGAAATAATGGTATTTGACTAGTCAAAGATTCTTTAGAGTGGGTGAAAGTTGTACAACTTCATCTCTCAGTTACGTTCCTTTCTGCTCATTTGTCCTATCATCAACAATTATTAAAGAGAGGGAGGGTCCATATCATGTATCTAGCTAACTGATTTAATTATAGTTTAGAGGGGAGATGGACTCTTGATCTTTTGTACTCAGATTGCTATTTTTAATCTCTTGGTGCTAGTTTGCTCCCTTTAAAGAAAAGTTAGAAGAAAAAAAAAGGTATTTTAAAGACACCAGTTGTGAAAATCATCATACTTGTGGGACATAACTTCGAACTTCATCATTACAAGAAAAAGAAACCAGTTGAGAACGAGCTTACCAAAACCAAAGAACAAAAAGCTTAAGAAACCTTCGAGATAAAAATAACTGGAACCGATGTTTTTTGTAGAAAATAAACGACGAAATCACTGTTCAGGAAACAAAACAAACATTTATAAAAACAGATCCAAAATCCGTCTAGCAATCTTAGAGAATAGAAGAAAAAGGGATAAACAAAGGATTTGAAAACGATCAACTAATGAGACTAAAGATCTGAGCTACCACCAAGAAAATGAGAGAAACTGGTAGAGAAAATAGTTAAAAATTAAGCAATTTCAGAAAAAAAGATAGTGGTTTTAGGAATAATAAGGTGATTTTAGATGAAGAAATAATGGTATTTGACTAGTCAAAGATTCTTTAGAGTGGGTGAAAGTTGTACAACTTCATCTCTCAGTTACGTTCCCTTCTGCTAATTTTCCTATCATCAACAATTATTAAAGAGAGGGAGGGTCCATATCATGTATCTAGCTAACTGATTTAATTATAGTTTAGAGGGGAGATGGACTCTAGATCTTTTGTACTCGGATTGCTATTTTTAATCTCTTGGTGCTTGTTTCCTCCCTTTAAAGAAAAGTTAGAAGAAAAAAAAAAAGTATTTTAAAGACACCAGTTGTGAAAATCATCATACTTGTGGGACATAACTTCGAACTTCATCATTACCAGAAAAAGAAACCAGTTGAGAACGAGCTTACCAAAACCAAAGAACAAAAAGCTTAAGAAACCTTCGAAAGAAAAATAACTGGAACCGATGTTTTTTGTAGAAAATAAACGACGAAATCACTATTCAGGAAACAAAACAAACATTTATAAAAACAGATCCAAAATCCGTCTAGCAATCTTAGAGAATAGAAGAAAAAGGGAGAAACAAAGGATTTGAAAACGATCTACTAATGAGACTAAAGATCTGAGCTATCACCAAGAAAATGAGAGAAACTGGTAGAGAAAATAGTTAAAAATTAAGCAATTTCAGAAAAAAAAGATAGTGGTTTTAGGAATAATAAGGTGATTTTAGATGAAGAAATAATGGTATTTGACTAGTCAAAGATTCTTTAGAGTGGGTGAAAGTCGTACAACTTCATCTCTCAGTTACGTTCCCTTCTGCTCATTTGTCCTATCATCAACAATTATTAAAGAGAGGGAGGGTCCATATCATGTATCTAGATAACTGATTTAATTATAGTTTAGAGGGGAGATGGACTCTTGATCTTTTGTACTCAGATTGTTATTTTTAATCTCTTGGTGCTTGTTTGCTCCCTTTAAAGAAAAGTTAGAAGAAAAAAAAAAAGGTATTTTAAAGACACCAGTTGTGAAAATCATCATACTTGTGGGACATAACTTCGAACTTCATCATTACCAGAAAAAGAAACCAGTTGAGAACGAGCTTACCAAAACCAAAGAACAAAAAGCTTAAGAAACCTTCGAGAGAAAAATAACTGGAACCGATGTTTTTTGTAGAAAATAAACGAAGAAATCACTGTTCAGGAAACAAAACAAACATTTATAAAAACAGATCCAAAGTCCGTCTAGCAATCTTAGAGAATAGAAGAAAAAGGGAGAAACAAAGGATTTGAAAACGATTTACTAATGAGACTAAAGATCTGAGCTATCACCAAGAAAATGAGAGAAACTGGTAGAGAAAATAGTTAAAAATTAAGCAATTTCATAAAAAAAAGAGAGTGGTTTTAGGAATAATAAGGTGATTTTAGATGAAGAAATAATGGTATTTGACTAGTCAAAGATTCTTTAGAGTGGGTGAAAGTTGTACAACTTCATCTCTCAGTTACGTTCCCTTCTGCTCATTTGTCCTATCATCAACACTTATTAAAGAGAGGGAGGGTCCATATCATGTATCTAGCTAACTGATTTAATTATAATTTAGAGGGGAGATGGACTCTTTATCTTTTGTACTCAGATTGCTATTTTTAATCTCTTGGTGCTAGTTTGCTCCCTTTAAAGAAAAGTTAGAAGAAGAAAAAAAAAGGTATTTTAAAGACACCAGTTGTGAAAATCATCATACTTGTGGGACATAACTTCGAACTTCATCATTAACAGCAAAGAAACCAGTTGAGAACGAGCTTACCAAAACCAAAGAACAAAAAGCTTAAGAAACCTTCGAGAGAAAAATAACTGGAACCGATGTTTTTTGTAGAAAATAAACGACGAAATCACCGTTCAGGAAACAAAACAAACATTTATAAAAACAGATCCAAAGTCCGTCTATCAATCTTAGAGAATAGAAGAAAAAGGGAGAACAAAGGATTTGAAAACGATCTACTAATGAGACTAAAGATCTGAGCTATCACCAAGAAAATGAGAGAAACTGGTAGAGAAAATAGTTAAAAATTAAGCAATTTCATAAAAAAAAGAGAGTGGTCTTAGGAATAATAAGGTGATTTTAGATGAAGAAATAATGGTATTTGACTAGTCAAAGATTCTTTAGAGTGGGTGAAAGTTGTACAACTTCATCTCTCAGTTACGTTCCCTTCTGCTCATTTGTCCTATCATCAACAATTATTAAAGAGAGGGAGGGTCCATATCATGTATCTAGCTAACTGATTTAATTATAGTTTAGAGGGGAGATGTACTCTTGATCTTTTGTACTCAGATTGCTATTTTTAATCATTGGTGCTAGTTTGCTCCCTTTAAAGAAAAGTTAGAAGAAAAAAAAAAGGTATTTTAAAGACACCAGTTGTGAAAATCATCATACTTGTGGGACATAACTTCGAACTTCATCATTACAAGAAAAAGAAACCAGTTGAGAACGAGCTTACCAAAACCAAAGAACAAAAAGCTTAAGAAACCTTCGAGAGAAAAATAACTGGAACCGATGTTTTTTGTAGAAAATAAACGACGAAATCACCGTTCAGGAAACAAAACAAACATTTATAAAAACAGATCCAAAGTCCGTCTATCAATCTTAGAGAATAGAAGAAAAAGGGAGAACAAAGGATTTGAAAACGATCTACTAATGAGACTAAAGATCTGAGCTATCACCAAGAAAATGAGAGAAACTGGTAGAGAAAATAGTTAAAAATTAAGCAATTTCATAAAAAAAAGAGAGTGGTCTTAGGAATAATAAGGTGATTTTAGATGAAGAAATAATGGTATTTGACTAGTCAAAGATTCTTTAGAGTGGGTGAAAGTTGTACAACTTCATCTCTCAGTTACGTTCCCTTCTGCTCATTTGTCCTATCATCAACAATTATTAAAGAGAGGGAGGGTCCATATCATGTATCTAGCTAACTGATTTAATTATAGTTTAGAGGGGAGATGTACTCTTGATCTTTTGTACTCAGATTGCTATTTTTAATCATTGGTGCTAGTTTGCTCCCTTTAAAGAAAAGTTAGAAGAAAAAAAAAAGGTATTTTAAAGACACCAGTTGTGAAAATCATCATACTTGTGGGACATAACTTCGAACTTCATCATTACCAGAAAAAGAAACCAGTGGAGAACGAGCTTACCAAAACCAAAGAACAAAAAGCTTAAGAAACCTTCGAGAGAAAAATAACTGGAACCGATGTTTTTTGTAGAAAATAAACGACGAAATCACTGTTCAGGAAACAAAACAAACATTTATAAAAACAGATCCAAAATCCGTCTAGCAATATTAGAGAATAGAAGAAAAAGGGAGAAACAAAGGATTTGAAAACGATCTACTAATGAGACTAAAGATCTGAGCTATCACCAAGAAAATGAGAGAAACTGGTAGAGAAAATAATTAAAAATTAAGCAATTTCAGAAAAAAAGAGAGTGGTTTTAGGAATAATAAGGTGATTTTAGATGAAGAACTGATGGTATTTGACTAGTCAAAGATTCTTTCGGGTGGGTGAAAGTTGTACTACTTCATCTCTTAGTTACCTTCCCTTCTGCTCATTTGTCCTATCATCAACAATTATTAAAGAGAGGGAGGGTCCATATCATGTATCTAGCTAACTGATTTAATTATAGTTTATAGGGGAGATGGACTCTTGATCTTTTGTACTCAGATTGCTATTTTTAATCTCTTGGTGCTAGTTTGCTCCCTTCAAAGAAAAGTTAGAAAAAAAAAGTTATTTTAAAGACACCAGTTGTGAAAATCATCATACTTGTGGGACATAACTTCGAACTTCATCATTACCAGAAAAAGAAACCAGTTGAGAACGAGCTTACCAAAACCAAAGAACAAAAGCTTAAGAAACCTTCGAGAGAAAAACAACTGGAACCGATGTTTTTGGTAGAAAATAAACGACGAAATCACTGTTCAGGAAACAAAACAAACATTTATAAAAACAGATCCAAAATCCGTCTAGCAATCTTAGAGAATAGAAGAAAAAGGGAGAAACAAAGGATTTGAAAACGATCTACTAATGAGACTAAAGATCTGAGCTATCACCAAGAAAATGAGAGAAACTGGTAGAGAAAATAATTAAAAATTAAGCAATTTCAGAAGAAAAAAAGAGTGGTTTTAGGAATAATAAGGTGATTTTAGATGAAGAACTAATGGTATTTGACTAGTCAAAGATTCTTTCGGGTGGGTGAAAGTTGTACTACTTCATCTCTTAGTTACCTTCCCTTCTGCTCATTTGTCCTATCATCAACAATTATTAAAGAGAGGGAGGGTCCATATCATGTATCTAGCTAACTGATTTAATTATAGTTTATAGGGGAGATGGACTCTTGATCTTTTGTACTCAGATTGCTATTTTTAATCTCTTGGTGCTAGTTTGCTCCATTCAAAGAAAAGTTAGAAAAAAAAACGTATTTTAAAGACACCAGTTGTGAAAATCATCATACTTGTGGGACATAACTTCGAACTTCATCATTACCAGAAAAAGAAACTAGTTGAGAACGAGCTTACCAAAACCAAAGAACAAAAAGCTTAAGAAACCTTCGAGAGAAAAATAACTGGAACCGATGTTTTTTGTAGAAAATAAACGACGAAATCACTGTTCAGGAAACAAAACAAACATTTATAAAAACAGATCCAAAGTCCGTCTAGCAATCTTAGAGAATAGAAGAAAAAGGGAGAACAAAGGATTTGAAAACGATCTACTAATGAGACTAAAGATCTGAGCTATCACCAAGAAAATGAGAGAAACTGGTAGAGAAAATAGTTAAAAATTAAGCAATTTCATAAAAAAAGAGAGTGGTTTTAGGAATAATAAGGTGATTTTAGATGAAGAAATAATGGTATTTGACTAGTCAAAGATTCTTTAGAGTGGGTGAAAGTTGTACAACTTCATCTCTCAGTTACGTTCCCTTCTGATCATTTGTCCTATCATCAACAATTATTAAAGGGAGGGAGGGTCCATATCATGTATCTAGCTAACTGATTTAATTATAGTTTAGAGGGGAGATGTACTCTTGATCTTTTGTACTCAGATTGCTATTTTTAATCATTGGTGCTAGTTTGCTCCCTTTAAAGAAAAGTTAGAAGAAAAAAAAAGGTATTTTAAAGACACCAGTTGTGAAAATCATCATACTTGTGGGACATAACTTCGAACTTCATCATTACCAGAAAAAGAAACCAGTGGAGAACGAGCTTACCAAAACCAAAGAACAAAAATCTTAAGAAACCTTCGAGAGAAAAATAACTGGAACCGATGTTTTTTGTAGAAAATAAACGACGAAATCACTGTTCAGGAAACAAAACAAACATTTATAAAAACAGATCCAAAATCCGTCTAGCAATCTTAGAGAATAGAAGAAAAAGGGAGAAACAAAAGATTTGAAAACGATCTACTAATGAGACTAAAGATCTGAGCTATCACCAAGAAAATGAGAGAAACTGGTAGAGAAAATAATTAAAAATTAAGCAATTTCAGAAAAAAAGAGAGTGGTTTTCGGAATAATAAGGTGATTTTAGATGAAGAACTGATGGTATTTGACTAGTCAAAGATTCTTTCGGGTGGGTGAAAGTTGTACTACTTCATCTCTTAGTTACCTTCCCTTCTGCTCATTTGTCCTATCATCAACAATTATTAAAGAGAGGGAGGGTCCATATCATGTATCTAGATAACTGATTTAATTATAGTTTATAGGGGAGATGGACTCTTGATCTTTTGTACTCAGATTGCTATTTTTAATCTCTTGGTGCTAGTTTGCTCCCTTCAAAGAAAAGTTAGAAAAAAAAAGGTATTTTAAAGACACCAGTTGTGAAAATCATCATACTTGTGGGACATAACTTCGAACTTCATCATTACCAGAAAAAGAAACCAGTTGAGAACGAGCTTACCAAAACCAAAGAACAAAAAGCTTAAGAAACCTTCGAGAGAAAAACAACTGGAACCGATGTTTTTTGTAGAAAATAAACGACGAAATCACTGTTCAGGAAACAAAACAAACATTTATAAAAACAGATCCAAAATCCGTCTAGCAATCTTAGAGAATAGAATAAAAAGGGAGAAACAAAGGATTTGAAAACGATCTACTAATGAGACTAAAGATCTGAGCTATCACCAAGAAAATGAGAGAAACTGGTAGAGAAAATAAATAAAAATTAAGAAATTTCAGAAAAAAAAAGAGTGGTTTTAGGAATAATAAGGTGATTTTAGATGAAGAACTAATGGTATTTGACTAGTCAAAGATTCTTTCGGGTGGGTGAAAGTTATACTACTTCATCTCTTAGTTACCTTCCCTTCTGCTCATTTGTCCTATCATCAACAATTATTAAAGAGAGGGAGGGTCCATATCATGTATCTAGCTAACTGATTTAATTATAGTTTATAGGGGAGATGGACTCTTGATCTTTTGTACTCAGATTGCTATTTTTAATCTCTTGGTGCTAGTTTGCTCCATTCAAAGAAAAGTTAGAAAAAAAAAGGTATTTTAAAGACACCAGTTGTGAAAATCATCATACTTGTGGGACATAACTTCGAACTTCATCATTACCAGAAAAAGAAACCAGTTGAGAACGAGCTTACCAAAACCAAAGAACAAAAAGCTTAAGAAACCTTCGAGAGAAAAATAACTGGAACCGATGTTTTTTGTAGAAAATAAACGACGAAATCACTGTTCAGGAAACAAAACAAAAATTTATAAAAACAGATCCAAAGTCCGTCTAGCAATCTTAGAGAATAGAAGAAAAAGGGAGAACAAAGGATTTGAAAACGATCTACTAATGAGACTAAAGATCTGAGCTATCACCAAGAAAATGAGAGAAACTGGTAGAGAAAATAGTTAAAAATTAAGCAATTTCATAAAAAAAAAGAGAGTGGTTTTAGGAATAATAAGGTGATTTTAGATGAAGAAATAATGGTATTTGACTAGTCAAAGATTCTTTAGAGTGGGTGAAAGTTGTACAACTTCATCTCTCAGTTACGTTCCCTTCTGCTCATTTGTCCTATCATCAACCATTATTAAAGAGAGGGAGGGTCCATATCATGTATCTAGCTAACTGATTTAATTATAGTTTAGAGGGGAGATGTACTCTTGATCTTTTGTACTCAGATTGCTATTTTTAATCATTGGTGCTAGTTTGCTCCCTTTAAAGAAAAGTTAGAAGAAGAAAAAAAGGTATTTTAAAGACACCAGTTGTGAAAATCATCATACTTGTGGGACATAACTTCGAACTTCATCATTACCAGAAAAAGAAACCAGTTGAGAACGAGCTTACCAAAACCAAAGAACAAAAAGCTTAAGAAACCTTCGAGAGAAAAACAACTGGAACCGATGTTTTTTGTAGAAAATTAACGACGAAATCACTGTTCAGGAAACAAAACAAACATTTATAAAAACATATCCAAAATCCGTCTAGCAATCTTAGAGAATAGAAGAAAAAGGGAGAAACAAAGGATTTGAAAACGATCTACTAATGAGACTAAAGATATGAGCTATCACCAAGAAAATGAGAGAAACTGGTAGAGAAAATAGTTAAAAATTAAGCAATTTCAGAAAAAAAAAAAAGAGAGTGGTTTTAGGAATAATAAGGTGATTTTAGATGAAGAAATAATGGTATTTGACTAGTCAAAGATTCTTTAGAGTGGGTGAAAGTTTTACAACTTCATCTCTCAGTTACGTTCCATTCTGCTCATTTGTCCTATCATCAACAATTATTAAAGAGAGGGAGGGTCCATATCATGTATCTAGTTCACTGATTTAATTATAGTTTAGAGGGGAGATGGACTCTTGATATTTTGTACTCAGATTGCTATTTTTAATCTCTTGGTGCTAGTTTGCTCCCTTTAAAGAAAAGTTAGAAAAAAAAAGGTATTTTAAAGACACCAGTTGTGAAAATCATCATACTTGTGGGACATAACTTCGAACTTCATCATTACCAGAAAAAGAAACCAGTTGAGAACGAGCTTACCAAAACCAAAGAACAAAAAGCTTAAGAAACCTTCGAGAGAAAAATAACTGGAACCGATGTTTTTTGTAGAAAATAAACGAAGAAATCACTGTTCAGGAAACAAAACAAACATTTATAAAAACAGATCCAAAGTCCGTCTAGCAATCTTAGAGAATAGAAGAAAAAGGGAGAAACAAAGGATTTGAAAACGATTTACTAATGAGACTAAAGATCTGAGCTATCACCAAGAAAATGAGAGAAACTGGTAGAGAAAATAGTTAAAAATTAAGCAATTTCATAAAAAAAAGAGAGTGGTTTTAGGAATAATAAGGTGATTTTAGATGAAGAAATAATGGTATTTGACTAGTCAAAGATTCTTTAGAGTGGGTGAAAGTTGTACAACTTCATCTCTCAGTTACGTTCCCTTCTGCTCATTTGTCCTATCATCAACACTTATTAAAGAGAGGGAGGGTCCATATCATGTATCTAGCTAACTGATTTAATTATAATTTAGAGGGGAGATGGACTCTTTATCTTTTGTACTCAGATTGCTATTTTTAATCTCTTGGTGCTAGTTTGCTCCCTTTAAAGAAAAGTTAGAAGAAGAAAAAAAAAGGTATTTTAAAGACACCAGTTGTGAAAATCATCATACTTGTGGGACATAACTTCGAACTTCATCATTAACAGCAAAGAAACCAGTTGAGAACGAGCTTACCAAAACCAAAGAACAAAAAGCTTAAGAAACCTTCGAGAGAAAAATAACTGGAACCGATGTTTTTTGTAGAAAATAAACGACGAAATCACCGTTCAGGAAACAAAACAAACATTTATAAAAACAGATCCAAAGTCCGTCTATCAATCTTAGAGAATAGAAGAAAAAGGGAGAACAAAGGATTTGAAAACGATCTACTAATGAGACTAAAGATCTGAGCTATCACCAAGAAAATGAGAGAAACTGGTAGAGAAAATAGTTAAAAATTAAGCAATTTCATAAAAAAAAGAGAGTGGTCTTAGGAATAATAAGGTGATTTTAGATGAAGAAATAATGGTATTTGACTAGTCAAAGATTCTTTAGAGTGGGTGAAAGTTGTACAACTTCATCTCTCAGTTACGTTCCCTTCTGCTCATTTGTCCTATCATCAACAATTATTAAAGAGAGGGAGGGTCCATATCATGTATCTAGCTAACTGATTTAATTATAGTTTAGAGGGGAGATGTACTCTTGATCTTTTGTACTCAGATTTCTATTTTTAATCATTGGTGCTAGTTTGCTCCCTTTAAAGAAAAGTTAGAAGAAAAAAAAAAGGTATTTTAAAGAAACCAGTTGTGAAAATCATCATACTTGTGGGACATAACTTCGAACTTCATCATTACCAGAAAAAGAAACCAGTGGAGAACGAGCTTACCAAAACCAAAGAACAAAAAGCTTAAGAAACCTTCGAGAGAAAAATAACTGGAACCGATGTTTTTTGTAGAAAATAAACGACGAAATCACTGTTCAGGAAACAAAACAAACATTTATAAAAACAGATCCAAAATCCGTCTAGCAATCTTAGAGAATAGAAGAAAAAGGGAGAAACAAAGGATTTGAAAACGATCTACTAATGAGACTAAAGATCTGAGCTATCACCAAGAAAATGAGAGAAACTGGTAGAGAAAATAATTAAAAATTAAGCAATTTCAGAAAAAAAGAGAGTGGTTTTAGGAATAATAAGGTGATTTTAGATGAAGAACTGATGGTATTTGACTAGTCAAAGATTCTTTCGGGTGGGTGAAAGTTGTACTACTTCATCTCTTAGTTACCTTCCCTTCTGCTCATTTGTCCTATCATCAACAATTATTAAAGAGAGGGAGGGTCCATATCATGTATCTAGCTAACTGATTTAATTATAGTTTATAGGGGAGATGGACTCTTGATCTTTTGTACTCAGATTGCTATTTTTAATCTCTTGGTGCTAGTTTGCTCCCTTCAAAGAAAAGTTAGAAAAAAAAAGTTATTTTAAAGACACCAGTTGTGAAAATCATCATACTTGTGGGACATAACTTCGAACTTCATCATTACCAGAAAAAGAAACCAGTTGAGAACGAGCTTACCAAAACCAAAGAACAAAAGCTTAAGAAACCTTCGAGAGAAAAACAACTGGAACCGATGTTTTTGGTAGAAAATAAACGACGAAATCACTGTTCAGGAAACAAAACAAACATTTATAAAAACAGATCCAAAATCCGTCTAGCAATCTTAGAGAATAGAAGAAAAAGGGAGAAACAAAGGATTTGAAAACGATCTACTAATGAGACTAAAGATCTGAGCTATCACCAAGAAAATGAGAGAAACTGGTAGAGAAAATAATTAAAAATTAAGCAATTTCAGAAAAAAAGAGAGTGGTTTTAGGAATAATAAGGTGATTTTAGATGAAGAACTGATGGTATTTGACTAGTCAAAGATTCTTTCGGGTGGGTGAAAGTTGTACTACTTCATCTCTTAGTTACCTTCCCTTCTGCTCATTTGTCCTATCATCAACAATTATTCAAGAGAGGGAGGGTCCATATAATGTATCTAGCTAACTGATTTAATTATAGTTTAGAGGGGAGATGGACTCTTGATATTTTGTACTCAGATTGCTATTTTTAATCTCTTGGTGCTAGTTTGCTCCCTTCAAAGAAAAGTTAGAAAAAAAAAGGTATTTTAAAGACACCAGTTGTGAAAATCATCATACTTGTGGGACATAACTTCGAACTTCATCATTACCAGAAAAAGAAACCAGTTGAGAACGAGCTTACCAAAACCAAAGAACAAAAAGCTTAAGAAACCTTCGAGAGAAAAATAACTGGAACCGATGTTTTTTGTAGAAAATAAACGACGAAATCACTGTTCAGGAAACAAAACAAACATTTATAAAAACAGATCCAAAGTCCGTCTAGCAATCTTAGAGAATAGAAGAAAAAGGGAGAACAAAGGATTTGAAAACGATCTACTAATGAGACTAAAGATCTGAGCTATCACCAAGAAAATGAGAGAAACTGGTAGAGAAAATAGTTAAAAATTAAGCAATTTCATAAAAAAAAGAGAGTGGTTTTAGGAATAATAAGGTGATTTTAGATGAAGAAATAATGGTATTTGACTAGTCAAAGATTCTTTAGAGTGGGTGAAAGTTGTACAACTTCATCTCTCAGTTACGTTCCCTTCTGCTCATTTGTCCTATCATCAACAATTATTAAAGAGAGGGAGGGTCCATATCATGTATCTAGCTAACTGATTTAATTATAATTTAGAGGGGAGATGGACTCTTTATCTTTTGTACTCAGATTGCTATTTTTAATCTCTTGGTGCTAGTTTGCTCCCTTTAAAGAAAAGTTAGAAGAAAAAAAAAGGTATTTTAAAGACACCAGTTGTGAAAATCATCATACTTGTGGGACATAACTTCGAACTTCATCATTAACAGCAAAGAAACCAGTTGAGAACGAGCTTACCAAAACCAAAGAACAAAAAGCTTAAGAAACCTTCGAGAGAAAAATAACTGGAACCGATGTTTTTTGTAGAAAATAAACGACGAAATCACTGTTCAGGAAACAAAACAAACATTTATAAAAACAGATCCAAAGTCCGTCTATCAATCTTAGAGAATAGAAGAAAAAGGGAGAACAAAGGATTTGAAAACGATCTACTAATGAGACTAAAGATCTGAGCTATCACCAAGAAAATGAGAGAAACTGGTAGAGAAAATAGTTAAAAATTAAGCAATTTCATAAAAAAAAGAGAGTGGTCTTAGGAATAATAAGGTGATTTTAGATGAAGAAATAATGGTATTTGACTAGTCAAAGATTCTTTAGAGTGGGTGAAAGTTGTACAACTTCATCTCTCAGTTACGTTCCCTTCTGCTCATTTGTCCTATCATCAACAATTATTAAAGAGAGGGAGGGTCCATATCATGTATCTAGCTAACTGATTTAATTATAGTTTAGAGGGGAGATGTACTCTTGATCTTTTGTACTCAGATTGCTATTTTTAATCATTGGTGCTAGTTTGCTCCCTTTAAAGAAAAGTTAGAAGAAGAAAAAAAGGTATTTTAAAGACACCAGTTGTGAAAATCATCATACTTGTGGGACATAACTTCGAACTTCATCATTACCAGAAAAAGAAACCAGTGGAGAACGAGCTTACCAAAACCAAAGAACAAAAAGCTTAAGAAACCTTCGAGAGAAAAATAATTGGAACCGATGTTTTTTGTAGAAAATAAACGACGAAATCACTGTTCAGGAAACAAAACAAACATTTATAAAAACAGATCCAAAATCCGTCTAGCAATCTTAGAGAATAGAAGAAAAAGGGAGAAACAAAGGATTTGAAAACGATCTACTAATGAGACTAAAGATCTGAGCTATCACCAAGAAAATGAGAGAAACTGGTAGAGAAAATAATTAAAAATTAAGCAATTTCAGAAAAAAAGAGAGTGGTTTTAGGAATAATAAGGTGATTTTAGATGAAGAACTGATGGTATTTGACTAGTCAAAGATTCTTTCGGGTGGGTGAAAGTTGTACTACTTCATCTCTTAGTTACCTTCCCTTCTGCTCATTTGTCCTATCATCAACAATTATTAAAGAGAGGGAGGGTCCATATCATGTATCTAGCTAACTGATTTAATTATAGTTTATAGGGGAGATGGACTCTTGATCTTTTGTACTCAGATTGCTATTTTTAATCTCTTGGTGCTAGTTTGCTCCCTTCAAAGAAAAGTTAGAAAAAAAAAGGTATTTTAAAGACACCAGTTGTGAAAATCATCATACATGTGGGACATAACTTCGAACTTCATCATTACCAGAAAAAGAAACCAGTTGAGAACGAGCTTACCAAAACCAAAGAACAAAAAGCTTAAGAAACCTTCGAGAGAAAAACAACTGGAACCGATGTTTTTTGTAGAAAATAAACGACGAAATCACTGTTCAGGAAACAAAACAAACATTTATAAAAACAGATCCAAATTCCGTCTAGCAATCTTAGAGAATAGAAGAAAAAGGGAGAAACAAAGGATTTGAAAACGATCTACTAATGAGACTAAAGATCTGAGCTATCACCAAGAAAATGAGATAAACTGGTAGAGAAAATAGTTAAAAATTAAGAAATTTCAGAAAAAAAGAGAGTGGTTTTAGGAATAATAAGGTGATTTTAGATGAAGAAATAATGGTATTTGACTAGTCAAAGATTCTTTAGAGTGGGTGAAAGTTGTACAACTTCATATCTCAGTTACGTTCTCTTCTGCTCATTTGTCCTATCATCAACAATTATTAAAGAGAGGGAGGTTCCATATCATGTATCTAGTTAACTGATTTAATTATAGTTTAGAGGGGAGATGGACTCTTGATCTTTTGTACTCAGATTGCTATTTTTAATCTCTTGGTGCTAGTTTGCTCCCTTTAAAGAAAAGTTAGAAAAAAAAAGGTATTTTAAAGACACCAGTTGTGAAAATCATCATACTTGTGGGACATAACTTCGAACTTCATCATTACCAGAAAAAGAAACCAGTTGAGAACGAGCTTACCAAAACCAAAGAACAAAAAGCTTAAGAAACCTTCGAGAGAAAAATAACTGGAACCGATGTTTTTTGTAGAAAATAAACGACGAAATCACTGTTCAGGAAACAAAACAAACATTTATAAAAACAGATCCAAAGTCCGTCTATCAATCTTAGAGAATAGAAGAAAAAGGGAGAACAAAGGATTTGAAAACGATCTACTAATGAGACTAAAGATCTGAGCTATCACCAAGAAAATGAGAGAAACTGGTAGAGAAAATAGTTAAAAATTAAGCAATTTCATAAAAAAAAGAGAGTGGTCTTAGGAATAATAAGGTGATTTTAGATGAAGAAATAATGGTATTTGACTAGTCAAAGATTCTTTAGAGTGGCTGAAAGTTGTACAACTTCATCTCTCAGTTACGTTCCCTTCTGCTCATTTGTCCTATCATCAACAATTATTAAAGAGAGGGAGGGTCCATATCATGTATCTAGCTAACTGATTTAATTATAATTTAGAGGGGAGATGGACTCTTTATCTTTTGTACTCAGATTGCTATTTTTAATCTCTTGGTGCTAGTTTGCTCCCTTTAAAGAAAAGTTAGAAGAAAAAAAAAGGTATTTTAAAGACACCAGTTGTGAAAATCATCATACTTGTGGGACATAACTTCGAACTTCATCATTAACAGCAAAGAAACCAGTTGAGAACGAGCTTACCAAAACCAAAGAACAAAAAGCTTAAGAAACCTTCGAGAGAAAAATAACTGGAACCGATGTTTTTTGTAGAAAATAAACGACGAAATCACTGTTCAGGAAACAAAACAAACATTTATAAAAACAGATCCAAAGTCCGTCTATCAATCTTAGAGAATAGAAGAAAAAGGGAGAACAAAGGATTTGAAAACGATCTACTAATGAGACTAAAGATCTGAGCTATCACCAAGAAAATGAGAGAAACTGGTAGAGAAAATAGTTAAAAATTAAGCAATTTCATAAAAAAAAGAGAGTGGTCTTAGGAATAATAAGGTGATTTTAGATGAAGAAATAATGGTATTTGACTAGTCAAAGATTCTTTAGAGTGGGTGAAAGTTGTACAACTTCATCTCTCAGTTACGTTCCCTTCTGCTCATTTGTCCTATCATCAACAATTATTAAAGAGAGGGAGGGTCCATATCATGTATCTAGCTAACTGATTTAATTATAGTTTAGAGGGGAGATGTACTCTTGATCTTTTGTACTCAGATTGCTATTTTTAATCATTGGTGCTAGTTTGCTCCCTTTAAAGAAAAGTTAGAAGAAAAAAAAAAGGTATTTTAAAGAAACCAGTTGTGAAAATCATCATACTTGTGGGACATAACTTCGAACTTCATCATTACCAGAAAAAGAAACCAGTGGAGAACGAGCTTACCAAAACCAAAGAACAAAAAGCTTAAGAAACCTTCGAGAGAAAAATAACTGGAACCGATGTTTTTTGTAGAAAATAAACGACGAAATCACTGTTCAGGAAACAAAACAAACATTTATAAAAACAGATCCAAAATCCGTCTAGCAATCTTAGAGAATAGAAGAAAAAGGGAGAAACAAAGGATTTGAAAACGATCTACTAATGAGACTAAAGATCTGAGCTATCACCAAGAAAATGAGAGAAACTGGTAGAGAAAATAATTAAAAATTAAGCAATTTCAGAAAAAAAGAGAGTGGTTTTAGGAATAATAAGGTGATTTTAGATGAAGAACTGATGGTATTTGACTAGTCAAAGATTCTTTCGGGTGGGTGAAAGTTGTACTACTTCATCTCTTAGTTACCTTCCCTTCTGCTCATTTGTCCTATCATCAACAATTATTAAAGAGAGGGAGGGTACATATCATGTATCTAGCTAACTGATTTAATTATAGTTAATAGGGGAGATGGACTCTTGATCTTTTGTACTCAGATTGCTATTTTTAATCTCTTGGTGCTAGTTTGCTCCCTTCAAAGAAAAGTTATAAAAAAAAAGGTATTTTAAAGACACCAGTTGTGAAAATCATCATACTTGTGGGACATAACTTCGAACTTCATCATTACCAGAAAAAGAAACCAGTTGAGAACGAGCTTACCAAAACCAAAGAACAAAAGCTTAAGAAACCTTCGAGAGAAAAACAACTGGAACCGATGTTTTTGGTAGAAAATAAACGACGAAATCACTGTTCAGGAAACAAAACAAACATTTATAAAAACAGATCCAAAATCCGTCTAGCAATCTTAGAGAATAGAAGAAAAAGGGAGAAACAAAGGATTTGAAAACGATCTACTAATGAGACTAAAGATCTGAGCTATCACCAAGAAAATGAGAGAAACTGGTAGAGAAAATAATTAAAAATTAAGCAATTTCAGAAAAAAAGAGAGTGGTTTTAGGAATAATAAGGTGATTTTAGATGAAGAACTGATGGTATTTGACTAGTCAAAGATTCTTTCGGGTGGGTGAAAGTTGTACTACTTCATCTCTTAGTTACCTTCCCTTCTGCTCATTTGTCCTATCATCAACAATTATTCAAGAGAGGGAGGGTCCATATAATGTATCTAGCTAACTGATTTAATTATAGTTTAGAGGGGAGATGGACTCTTGATATTTTGTACTCAGATTGCTATTTTTAATCTCTTGGTGCTAGTTTGCTCCCTTCAAAGAAAAGTTAGAAAAAAAAAGGTATTTTAAAGACACCAGTTGTGAAAATCATCATACTTGTGGGACATAACTTCGAACTTCATCATTACCAGAAAAAGAAACCAGTTGAGAACGAGCTTACCAAAACCAAAGAACAAAAAGCTTAAGAAACCTTCGAGAGAAAAATAACTGGAACCGATGTTTTTTGTAGAAAATAAACGACGAAATCACTGTTCAGGAAACAAAACAAACATTTATAAAAACAGATCCAAAGTCCGTCTAGCAATCTTAGAGAATAGAAGAAAAAGGGAGAACAAAGGATTTGAAAACGATCTACTATTGAGACTAAAGATCTGAGCTATCACCAAGAAAATGAGAGAAACTGGTAGAGAAAATAGTTAAAAATTAAGCAATTTCATAAAAAAGAGAGAGTGGTTTTAGGAATAATAAGGTGATTTTAGATGAAGAAATAATGGTATTTGACTAGTCAAAGATTCTTTAGAGTGGGTGAAAGTTGTACAACTTCATCTCTCAGTTACGTTCCCTTCTTCTCATTTGTCCTATCATCAACAATTATTAAAGAGAGGGAGGGTCCATATCATGTATCTAGCTAACTGATTTAATTATAGTTTAGAGGGGAGATGTACTCTTGATCTTTTGTACTCAGATTGCTATTTTTAATCATTGGTGCTAGTTTGCTCCCTTTAAAGAAAAGTTAGAAGAAAAAAAAAGGTATTTTAAAGACACCAGTTGTGAAAATCATCATACTTGTGGGACATAACTTCGAACTTCATCATTACCAGAAAAAGAAACCAGTTGAGAACGAGCTTACCAAAACCAAAGAACAAAAAGCTTAAGAAACCTTCGAGAGAAAAACAACTGGAACCGATGTTTTTTGTAGAAAATAAACGACGAAATCACTGTTCAGGAAACAAAACAAACATTTATAAAAACAGATCCAAATTCCGTCTAGCAATCTTAGAGAATAGAAGAAAAAGGGAGAAACAAAGGATTTGAAAACGATCTACTAATGAGACTAAAGATCTGAGCTATCACCAAGAAAATGAGATAAACTGGTAGAGAAAATAGTTAAAAATTAAGAAATTTCAGAAAAAAAGAGAGTGGTTTTAGGAATAATAAGGTGATTTTAGATGAAGAAATAATGGTATTTGACTAGTCAAAGATTCTTTAGAGTGGGTGAAAGTTGTACAACTTCATATCTCAGTTACGTTCTCTTCTGCTCATTTGTCCTATCATCAACAATTATTAAAGAGAGGGAGGTTCCATATCATGTATCTAGTTAACTGATTTAATTATAGTTTAGAGGGGAGATGGACTCTTGATCTTTTGTACTCAGATTGCTATTTTTAATCTCTTGGTGCTAGTTTGCTCCCTTTAAAGAAAAGTTAGAAAAAAAAAGGTATTTTAAAGACACCAGTTGTGAAAATCATCATACTTGTGGGACATAACTTCGAACTTCATCATTACCAGAAAAAGAAACCAGTTGAGAACGAGCTTACCAAAACCAAAGAACAAAAAGCTTAAGAAACCTTCGAGAGAAAAATAACTGGAACCGATGTTTTTGTAGAAAATAAACGACGAAATCACTGTTCAGGAAACAAAACAAACATTTATAAAAACAGATCCAAAGTCCGCCTAGCAATCTTAGAGAATAGAAGAAAAAGAGAGAACAAAGGATTTGAAAACGATCTACTAATGAGACTAAAGATCTGAGCTATCACCAAGAAAATGAGAGAAACTGGTAGAGAAAATAGTTAAAAATTAAGCAATTTCATAAAAAAAAGAGTGGTTTTAGGAATAATAAGGTGATTTTAGATGAAGAAATAATGGTATTTGACTAGTCAAAGATTCTTTAGAGTGGGTGAAAGTTGTACAACTTCATCTCTCAGTTACGTTCCCTTCTGGTCATTTGTCCTATCATCAACAATTATTAAAGAGAGGGAGGGTCCATATCATGTATCTAGCTAGCTGATTTAATTATAGTTTAGAGGGGAGATGGACTCTTGATCTTTTGTACTCAGATTGCTATTTTTAATCTCTTGGTGCTAGTTTGCTCCCTTTAAAGAAAAGTTAGAGAAAAAAAAAGGTATTTTAAAGACACCAGTTGTGAAAATCATCATACTTGTGGGACATAACTTCGAACTTCATCATTACCAAAAAAAGAAACTAGTTGAGAACGATCTTACCAAAACCAAAGAACAAAAAGCTTAAGAAACCTTCGAGATAAAAATAACTGGAACCGATGTTTTTTGTAGAAAATAAACGACGAAATCACTGTTCAGGAAACAAAACAAACATTTATAAAAACAGATCCAAAATCCATCTAGCAATCTTAGAGAATAGAAGAAAAATGGAGAAACAAAGGATTTGAAAACGATCTACTAATGAGACTAAAGATCTGAGCTATCACCAAGAAAATGAGAGAAACTGGTAGAGAAAATAGTTAAAATTTAAGCAATTTCAGAAAAAAAGAGAGTGGTTTTAGGAATAATAAGGTGATTTTAGATGAAGAAATAATGGTATTTGACTATTCAAAGATTCTTTAGAGTGGGTGAAAGTTGTACAACTTCATCTCTCAGTTACGTTCCCTTCTGCTCATTTGTCCTATCATCAACAATTATTAAAGAGAGGGAGGGTCCATATCATGTATCTAGCTAACTGATTTAATTATAGTTTAGAGGGGAGATGGACTCTTGATCTTTTGTACTCAGATTGCTATTTTTAATCTCTTGGTGCTAGTTTGCTCCCTTTAAAGAAAAGTTAGAAGAAAAAAAAAGGTATTTTAAAGACACCAGTTGTGAAAATCATCATACTTGTGGGAAATAACTTCGAACTTCATCATTACTAGAAAAAGAAACCAGTTGAGAACGAGCTTACCAAAACCAAAGAACAAAAAGCTTAAGAAACCTTCGAGAGAAAAATAACTGGAACCGATGTTTTTTGTAGAAAATAAACGACGAAATCACTGTTCAGGAAACAAAACAAACATTTATAAAAACAGATCCAAAATCCGTCTAGCAATCTTAGAGAATAGAAGAAAAAGGGAGAAACAAAGGATTTGAAAACGATCTACTAATGAGACTAAAGATCTGAGCTATCACCAAGAAAATGAGAGAAACTGGTAGAGAAAATAATTAAAAATTAAGCAATTTCAGAAAAAAAGAGAGTGGTTTTAGGAATAATAAGGTGATTTTAGATGAAGAACTGATGGTATTTGACTAGTCAAAGATTCTTTCGGGTGGGTGAAAGTTGTACTACTTCATCTCTTAGTTACCTTCCCTTCTGCTCATTTGTCCTATCATCAACAATTATTCAAGAGAGGGAGGGTCCATATAATGTATCTAGCTAACTGATTTAATTATAGTTTAGAGGGGAGATGGACTCTTGATATTTTGTACTCAGATTGCTATTTTTAATCTCTTGGTGCTAGTTTGCTCCCTTCAAAGAAAAGTTAGAAAAAAAAAGGTATTTTAAAGACACCAGTTGTGAAAATCATCATACTTGTGGGACATAACTTCGAACTTCATCATTACCAGAAAAAGAAACCAGTTGAGAACGAGCTTACCAAAACCAAAGAACAAAAAGCTTAAGAAACCTTCGAGAGAAAAATAACTGGAACCGATGTTTTTTGTAGAAAATAAACGACGAAATCACTGTTCAGGAAACAAAACAAACATTTATAAAAACAGATCCAAAGTCCGTCTAGCAATCTTAGAGAATAGAAGAAAAAGGGAGAACAAAGGATTTGAAAACGATCTACTATTGAGACTAAAGATCTGAGCTATCACCAAGAAAATGAGAGAAACTGGTAGAGAAAATAGTTAAAAATTAAGCAATTTCATAAAAAAGAGAGAGTGGTTTTAGGAATAATAAGGTGATTTTAGATGAAGAAATAATGGTATTTGACTAGTCAAAGATTCTTTAGAGTGGGTGAAAGTTGTACAACTTCATCTCTCAGTTACGTTCCCTTCTTCTCATTTGTCCTATCATCAACAATTATTAAAGAGAGGGAGGGTCCATATCATGTATCTAGCTAACTGATTTAATTATAGTTTAGAGGGGAGATGTACTCTTGATCTTTTGTACTCAGATTGCTATTTTTAATCATTGGTGCTAGTTTGCTCCCTTTAAAGAAAAGTTAGAAAAAAAAAGGTATTTTAAAGACACCAGTTGTGAAAATCATCATACTTGTGGGACATAACTTCGAACTTCATCATTACCAGAAAAAGAAACCAGTTGAGAACGAGCTTACCAAAACCAAAGAACAAAAAGCTTAAGAAACCTTCGAGAGAAAAACAACTGGAACCGATGTTTTTTGTAGAAAATAAACGACGAAATCACTGTTCAGGAAACAAAACAAACATTTATAAAAACAGATCCAAAATCCGTCTAGCAATCTTAGAGAATAGAAGAAAAAGGGAGAAACAAAGGATTTGAAAACGATCTACTAATGAGACTAAAGATCTGAGCTATCACCAAGAAAATGAGAGAAACTGGTAGAGAAAATAATTAAAAATTAAGCAATTTCAGAAAAAAAGAGAGTGGTTTTAGGAATAATAAGGTGATTTTAGATGAAGAACTGATGGTATTTGACTAGTCAAAGATTCTTTCGGGTGGGTGAAAGTTGTACTACTTCATCTCTTAGTTACCTTCCCTTCTGCTCATTTGTCCTATCATCAACAATTATTAAAGAGAGGGAGGGTACATATCATGTATCTAGCTAACTGATTTAATTATAGTTAATAGGGGAGATGGACTCTTGATCTTTTGTACTCAGATTGCTATTTTTAATCTCTTGGTGCTAGTTTGCTCCCTTCAAAGAAAAGTTATAAAAAAAAAGGTATTTTAAAGACACCAGTTGTGAAAATCATCATACTTGTGGGACATAACTTCGAACTTCATCATTACCAGAAAAAGAAACCAGTTGAGAACGAGCTTACCAAAACCAAAGAACAAAAGCTTAAGAAACCTTCGAGAGAAAAACAACTGGAACCGATGTTTTTGGTAGAAAATAAACGACGAAATCACTGTTCAGGAAACAAAACAAACATTTATAAAAACAGATCCAAAATCCGTCTAGCAATCTTAGAGAATAGAAGAAAAAGGGAGAAACAAAGGATTTGAAAACGATCAACTAATGAGACTAAAGATCTGAGCTATCACCAAGAAAATGAGAGAAACTGGTAGAGAAAATAGTTAAAAATTAAGCAATTTCAGAAAAAAAGATAGTGGTTTTAGGAATAATAAGGTGATTTTAGATGAAGAAATAATGGTATTTGACTAGTCAAAGATTCTTTAGAGTGGGTGAAAGTTGTACAACTTCATCTCTCAGTTACGTTCCCTTCTGCTAATTTTCCTATCATCAACAATTATTAAAGAGAGGGAGGGTCCATATCATGTATCTAGCTAACTGTTTTAATTATAGTTTAGAGGGGAGATGGACTCTAGATCTTTTGTACTCAGATTGCTATTTTTAATCTCTTGGTGCTTGTTTCCTCCCTTTAAAGAAAAGTTAGAAGAAAAAAAAAAGTATTTTAAAGACACCAGTTGTGAAAATCATCATACTTGTGGGACATAACTTCGAACTTCATCATTACCAGAAAAAGAAACCAGTTGAGAACGAGCTTACCAAAACCAAAGAACAAAAAGCTTAAGAAACCTTCGAAAGAAAAATAACTGGAACCGATGTTTTTTGTAGAAAATAAACGACGAAATCACTGTTCAGGAAACAAAACAAACATTTATAAAAACAGATCCAAAATCCGTCTAGCAATCTTAGAGAATAGAAGAAAAAGGGAGAAACAAAGGATTTGAAAACGATCTACTAATGAGACTAAAGATCTGAGCTATCACCAAGAAAATGAGAGAAACTGGTAGAGAAAATAGTTAATAATTAAGCAATTTCAGAAAAAAAGATAGTGGTTTTAGGAATAATAAGGTGATTTTAGATGAAGAAATAATGGTATTTGACTAGTCAAAGATTCTTTAGAGTGGGTGAAAGTCGTACAACTTCATCTCTCAGTTACGTTCCCTTCTGCTCATTTGTCCTATCATCAACAATTATTAAAGAGAGGGAGGGTCCATATCATGTATCTAGCTAACTGATTTAATTATAGTTTAGAGGGGAGATGTACTCTTGATCTTTTGTACTCAGATTGCTATTTTTAATCTCTTGGTGCTAGTTTGCTCCATTCAAAGAAAAGTTAGAAAAAAAAAGGTATTTTAAAGACACCAGTTGTGAAAATCATCATACTTGTGGGACATAACTTCGAACTTCATCATTACCAGAAAAAGAAACCAGTTGAGAAAGAGCTTACCAAAACCAAAGAACAAAAAGCTTAAGAAACCTTCGAGAGAAAAATAACTGGAACCGATGTTTTTTGTAGAAAATAAACGACGAAATCACTGTTCAGGAAACAAAACAAACATTTATAAAAACAGATCCAAAGTCCGTCTAGCAATCTTAGAGAATAGAAGAAAAAGGGAGAACAAAGGATTTGAAAACGATCTACTAATGAGACTAAAGATCTGAGCTATCACCAAGAAAATGAGAGAAACTGGTAGAGAAAATAGTTAAAAATTAAGCAATTTCATAAAAAAAAGAGAGTGGTTTTAGGAATAATAAGGTGATTTTAGATGAAGAAATAATGGTATTTGACTAGTCAAAGATTCTTTAGAGTGGGTGAAAGTTGTACAACTTCATCTCTCAGTTACGTTCCCTTCTGCTCATTTGTCCTATCATCAACAATTATTAAAGAGAGGGAGGGTCCATATCATGTATCTAGCTAACTGATTTAATTATAATTTAGAGGGGAGATGGACTCTTTATCTTTTGTACTCAGATTGCTATTTTTAATCTCTTGGTGCTAGTTTGCTCCCTTTAAAGAAAAGTTAGAAGAAAAAAAAAGGTATTTTAAAGAAACCAGTTGTGAAAATCATCATACTTGTGGGACATAACTTCGAACTTCATCATTACCAAAAAAAGAAACCAGTGGAGAACGAGCTTACCAAAACCAAAGAACAAAAAGCTTAAGAAACCTTCGAGAGAAAAATAACTGGAACCGATGTTTTTTGTAGAAAATAAACGACGAAATCACTGTTCAGGAAACAAAACAAACATTTATAAAAACAGATCCAAAATCCGTCTAGCAATCTTAGAGAATAGAAGAAAAAGGGAGAAACAAAGGATTTGAAAACGATCTACTAATGAGACTAAAGATCTGAGCTATCACCAAGAAAATGAGAGAAACTGGTAGAGAAAATAATTAAAAATTAAGCAATTTCATAAAAAAAAAGAGAGTGGTTTTAGGAATAATAAGGTGATTTTAGATGAAGAACTAATGGTATTTGACTAGTCAAAGATTCTTTCGGGTGGGTGAAAGTTATACTACTTCATCTCTCAGTTACGTTCCCTTCTGCTCATTTGTCCTATCATCAACAATTATTAAAGAGAGGGAGGGTCCATATCATGTATCTAGCTAACTGATTTAATTATAATTTAGAGGGGAGATGGACTCTTTATCTTTTGTACTCAGATTGCTATTTTTAATCTCTTGGTGCTAGTTTGCTCCCTTTAAAGAAAAGTTAGAAGAAAAAAAAAGGTATTTTAAAGACACCAGTTGTGAAAATCATCATACTTGTGGGACATAACTTCGAACTTCATCATTAACAGCAAAGAAACCAGTTGAGAACGAGCTTACCAAAACCAAAGAACAAAAAGCTTAAGAAACCTTCGAGAGAAAAATAACTGGAACCGATGTTTTTTGTAGAAAATAAACGACGAAATCACTGTTCAGGAAACAAAACAAACATTTATAAAAACAGATCCAAAGTCCGTCTATCAATCTTAGAGAATAGAAGAAAAAGGGAGAACAAAGGATTTGAAAACGATCTACTAATGAGACTAAAGATCTGAGCTATCACCAAGAAAATGAGAGAAACTGGTAGAGAAAATAGTTAAAAATTAAGCAATTTCATAAAAAAAAGAGAGTGGTCTTAGGAATAATAAGGTGATTTTAGATGAAGAAATAATGGTATTTGACTAGTCAAAGATTCTTTAGAGTGGGTGAAAGTTGTACAACTTCATCTCTCAGTTACGTTCCCTTCTGCTCATTTGTCCTATCATCAACAATTATTAAAGAGAGGGAGGGTCCATATCATGTATCTAGCTAACTGATTTAATTATAGTTTAGAGGGGAGATGTACTCTTGATCTTTTGTACTCAGATTGCTATTTTTAATCATTGGTGCTAGTTTGCTCCCTTTAAAGAAAAGTTAGAAAAAAAAAGGTATTTTAAAGACACCAGTTGTGAAAATCATCATACTTGTGGGACATAACTTCGAACTTCATCATTACCAGAAAAAGAAACCAGTGGAGAACGAGCTTACCAAAACCAAAGAACAAAAAGCTTAAGAAACCTTCGAGAGAAAAATAACTGGAACCGAAGTTTTTTGTAGAAAATAAACGACGAAATCACTGTTCAGGAAACAAAACAAACATTTATAAAAACAGATCCAAAATCCGTCTAGCAATCTTAGAGAATAGAAGAAAAAGGGAGAAACAAAGGATTTGAAAACGATCTACTAATGAGACTAAAGATCTGAGCTATCACCAAGAAAATGAGAGAAACTGGTAGAGAAAATAATTAAAAATTAAGCAATTTCAGAAAAAAAAGAGTGGTTTTAGGAATAATAAGGTGATTTTAGATGAAGAACTAACGGTATTTGACTAGTCAAAGATTCTTTCGGGTGGGTGAAAGTTGTACTACTTCATCTCTTAGTTACCTTCCCTTCTGCTCATTTGTCCTATCATCAACAATTATTAAAGAGAGGGAGGGTCCATATCATGTATCTAGCTAACTGATTTAATTATAGTTTATAGGGGAGATGGACTCTTGATCTTTTGTACTCAGATTGCTATTTTTAATCATTGGTGCTAGTTTGCTCTCTTTAAAGAAAAGTTAGAAGAAAAAAAAAAGGTATTTTAAAGACACCAGTTGTGAAAATCATCATACTTGTGGGACATAACTTTGAACTTCATCATTACCAGAAAAAGAAACCAGTTGAGAACGATCTTACCAAAACCAAAGAACAAAAAGCTTAAGAAACCTTCGAGAGAAAAACAACTGGAACCGATGTTTTTTGTAGAAAATAAACGACGAAATCACTGTTCAGGAAACAAAACAAACATTTATAAAAACAGATCCAAAATCCGTCTAGCAATCTTAGAGAATAGAAGAAAAAGGGAGAAACAAAGGATTTGTAAACGATCTACTAATGATACTAAAGATCTGAGCTATCACCAAGAAAATGAGAGAAACTGGTAGAGAAAATAGTTAAAAATTAAGCAATTTCAGAAAAAAAGAGAGTGGTTTTAGGAATAATAAGGTGATTTTAGATGAAGAAATAATGGTATTTGACTAGTCAAAGATTCTTTAGAGTGGGTGAAAGTTGTACAACTTCATCTCTCAGTTACGTTCTCTTCTGCTCATTTTTCCTATCATCAACAATTATTAAAGAGATGGAGGGTCCATATCATGTATCTAGTTAACTGATTTAATTATAGTTTAGAGGGGAGATGGACTCTTGATCTTTTGTACTCAGATTGCTATTTTTAATCTCTTGGTGCTAGTTTGCTACCTTTAAAGAAAACTTAGAAAAAAAAAGGTATTTTAAAGACACTAGTTGTGAAAATCATCATACTTGTGGGACATAACTTCGAACTTCATCATTACCAGAAAAAGAAACCAGTTGAGAACGAGCTTACCAAAACCAAAGAACAAAAAGCTTAAGAAACCTTCGAGAGCAAAATAACTGGAACCGATGTTTTTTGTAGAAAATAAACGACGAAATCACTGTTCAGGAAACAAAACAAACATTTATAAAAACAGATCCAAAATCCGTCTAGCAATCTTAGAGAATAGAAGAAAAAGGGAGAAACAAAGGATTTGAAAACGATCTACTAATGAGACTAAAGATCTGAGCTATCACCAAGAAAATGAGAGAAACTGGTAGAGAAAATAATTAAAAATTAAGCAATTTTAGTAAAAAAAAGAGTGGTTTTAGGAATAATAAGGTGATTTTAGATGAAGAACTAACGGTATTTGACTAGTCAAAGATTCTATCGGGTGGGTGAAAGTTGTAATACTTCATCTCTTAGTTACCTTCCCTTCTGCTCATTTGTCCTATCATCAACAATTATTAAAGAGAGGGAGGGTCCATATCATGTATCTAGCTAACTGATTTAATTATAGTTTATAGGGGAGATGGACTCTTGATCTTTTGTACTCAGATTGCTATTTTTAATCATTGGTGCTAGTTTGCTCCCTTTAAAGAAAAGTTAGAAGAAAAAAAAAGGTATTTTAAAGACACCAGTTGTGAAAATCATCATACTTGTGGGACATAACTTCGAACTTCATCATTACCAGAAAAAGAAACCAGTTGAGAACGAGCTTACCAAAACCAAAGAACAAAAAGCTTAAGAAACCTTCGAGAGAAAAACAACTGGAACCGATGTTTTTTGTAGAAAATTAACGACGAAATCACTGTTCAGGAAACAAAACAAACATTTATAAAAACATATCCAAAATCCGTCTAGCAATCTTAGAGAATAGAAGAAAAAGGGAGAAACAAAGGATTTGAAAACGATCTACTAATGAGACTAAAGATATGAGCTATCACCAAGAAAATGAGAGAAACTGGTAGAGAAAATAGTTAAAAATTAAGCAATTTCAGAAAAAAAAAAAAGAGAGTGGTTTTAGGAATAATAAGGTGATTTTAGATGAAGAAATAATGGTATTTGACTAGTCAAAGATTCTTTAGAGTGGGTGAAAGTTTTACAACTTCATCTCTCAGTTACGTTCCATTCTGCTCATTTGTCCTATCATCAACAATTATTAAAGAGAGGGAGGGTCCATATCATGTATCTAGTTCACTGATTTAATTATAGTTTAGAGGGGAGATGGACTCTTGATATTTTGTACTCAGATTGCTATTTTTAATCTCTTGGTGCTAGTTTGCTCCCTTTAAAGAAAAGTTAGAAAAAAAAAGGTATTTTAAAGACACCAGTTGTGAAAATCATCATACTTGTGGGACATAACTTCGAACTTCATCATTACCAGAAAAAGAAACCAGTTGAGAACGAGCTTACCAAAACCAAAGAACAAAAAGCTTAAGAAACCTTCGAGAGAAAAATAACTGGAACCAATGTTTTTTGTAGAAAATAAACGACGAAATCACTGTTCAGGAAACAAAACAAACATTTATAAAAACAGATCCAAAATCCGTCTAGCAATCTTAGAGAATAGAAGAAACAGGGAGAAACAAAGTATTTGAAAACGATCTACTAATGAGACTAAAGATCTGAGCTATCACCAAGAAAATGAGAGAAACTGGTAGAGAAAATAGTTAAAAATTAAGCAATTTCAGAAAAAAAGAGAGTGGTTTTAGGAATAATAGGTGATTTTAGATGAAGAAATAATGGTATTTGACTAGTCAAAGATTCTTTCGGGTGGGTGAAAGTTGTACTACTTCATCTCTCAGTTACCTTCCCTTCTGCTCATTTGTCCTATCATCAACAATTATTAAAGAGAGGGAGGGTCCATATCATGTATCTAGCTAACTGATTTAATTATAGTTTATAGGGGAGATGGACTCTTGATCTTTTGTACTCAGATTGCTATTTTTAATCTCTTGGTGCTAGTTTGCTCCATTTAAAGAGTTAGAAAAAGAAAAGGTATTTTAAAGACACCAGTGGTGAAAATCATCATACTTGTGGGACATAACTTCGAACTTCATCATTACAAGAAAAAGAAACCAGTTGAGAACGAGCTTACCAAAACCAAAGAACAAAAAGCTTAAGAAACCTTCGAGAGAAAAACAACTGGAACCGATGTTTTTTGTAGAAAATAAACGACGAAATCACTGTTCAGGAAACAAAACAAACATTTATAAAAACAGATCCAAAATCCGTCTAGCAATCTTAGAGAATAGAAGAAAAAGGGAGAAACAAAGGATTTGAAAACGATCCACTAATGAGACTAAAGATCTGAGCTATCACCAAGAAAATTAGAGAAACTGGTAGAGAAAATAATTAAAAATTAAGCAATTTCAGAAAAAAAAAAGAGTGGTTTTAGGAATAATAAGGTGATTTTAGATGAAGAAATAATGGTATTTGACTAGTCAAAGATTCTTTCGGGTGGGTGAAAGTTGTACTACTTCATATCTCAGTTACCTTCCCTTCTGCTCATTTGTCCTATCATCAACAATTATTAAAGAGAGGGAGGGTCCATATCATGTATCTAGCTAACTGATTTAATTATAGTATAGAGGGGAGATGGACTCTTGATCTTTTGTACTCAGATTGCTATTTTTAATCTCTTGGTGCTAGTTTGCTCCCTTCAAAGAAAAGTTAGAAAAAAAAAGGTATTTTAAAGACACCAGTTGTGAAAATCATCATACTTGTAGGACATAACTTCGAACTTCATCATTACCAGAAAAAGAAACCAGTTGAGAACGAGCTTACCAAAACCAAAGAACAAAAAGCTTAAGAAACCTTCGAGAGAAAAATAACTGGAACCGATGTTTTTTGTAGAAAATAAACGACGAAATCACTGTTCAGGAAACAAAACAAACATTTATAAAAACAGATCCAAAATCCTTCTAGCAATCTTAGAGAATAGAAGAAAAGGGGAGAAACAAAGGATTTGAAAACGATCTACTAATGAGACTAAAGATCTGAGCTATCACCAAGAAAATGAGAGAAACTGGTAGAGAAAATAATTAAAAATTAAGCAATTTCAGGAAAAAAGAGAGTGGTTTTAGGAATAATAAGGTGATTTTAGATGAATAAATAATGGTATTTGACTAGTCAAAGATTCTTTCGGGTGGGTGAAAGTTGTACTACTTCATCTCTCAGTTACCTTCCCTTCTGCTCATTTGTCCTATCATCAACAATTATTAAAGAGAGGGAGGGTCCATATCATGTATCTAGCTAACTGATTTAATTATAGTATAGAGGGGAGATGGACTCTTGATCTTTTGTACTCAGATTGCTATTTTTAATCTCTTGGTGCTAGTTTGCTCCCTTCAAAGAAAAGTTAGAAAAAAAAAGGTATTTTAAAGACACCAGTTGTGAAAATCATCATACTTGTAGGACATAACTTCGAACTTCATCATTACCAGAAAAAGAAACCAGTTGAGAACGAGCTTACCAAAACCAAAGAACAAAAAGCTTAAGAAACCTTCGAGAGAAAAATAACTGGAACTGATGTTTTTTGTAGAAAATAAACGACGAAATCACTGTTCAGGAAACAAAAAAAACATTTATAAAAACAGATCCAAAATTCTTCTAGCAATCTTAGAGAATAGAAGAAAAAGGGAGAAACAAAGGATTTGAAAACGATCTACTAATGAGACTAAAGATCTTAGCTATCACCAAGAAAATGAGAGAAACTGGTAGAGAAAATAGTTAAAAATTAAGCAATTTCAGAAAAAAAAAGAGTGGTTTTAGGAATAACAAGGTGATTTTAGATGAAGAAATAATGGTATTTGACTAGTCAAAGATTCTTCGGGTGGGTGAAATTTGTACAACTTCATCTCTCAGTTTCCTTCCCTTCTGCTCATTTGTCCTATCATCAACAATTATTAAAGAGAGGGAGGGTCCATATCATGTATCTAGCTAACTGATTTAATTATAGTTTAAAGGGGAGATGGACTCTTGATCTTTTGTACTCAGATTGCTATTTTTAATCTCTTGGTGCTAGTTCGCTCCCTTTAAAGAAAAGTTAGAAAAAAAAAGGTATTTTAAAGACACCAGTTGTGAAAATCATCATACTTGTGGGACATAACTTCGAACTTCATCATTACCAGAAAAAGAAACCAGTTGAGAACGAGCTTACCAAAACCAAAGAACAAAAACCTTAAGAAACCTTCGAGATAAAAATAACTGGAACCGATGTTTTTTGTAGAAAATAAACGACGAAATCACTGTTCAGGAAACAAAACAAACATTTATAAAAACAGATCCAAAATCCATCTAGCAATCTTAGAGAATAGAAGAAAAATGGAGAAACAAAGGATTTGAAAACGATCTACTAATGAGACTAAAGATCTGAGCTATCACCAAGAAAATGAGTGAAACTGGTAGAGAAAATAGTTAAAAGTTAAGCAATTTCAGAAAAAAAGAGAGTGGTTTTAGGAATAATAAGGTGATTTTAGATGAAGAAATAATGGTATTTGACTAGTCAAAGATTCTTTAGAGTGGGTGAAAGTTGTACCACTTCATCTATCAGTTACGTTCCCTTATGCTCATTTGTCCTATCATCAACAATTATTAAAAAGAGGGAGGGTCCA
This sequence comes from Papaver somniferum, assembly GCF_003573695.1. Taxonomy (NCBI): domain Eukaryota; kingdom Viridiplantae; phylum Streptophyta; class Magnoliopsida; order Ranunculales; family Papaveraceae; genus Papaver; species Papaver somniferum. Next base: position 227,155,275 of record NC_039360.1, read on the forward strand.
TATCATGTATCTAGCTAACTGATTTAATTATAGTTTAGAGGGGAGATGGACTCTTGATCTTTTGTACTCAGATTGCTATTTTTAATCTCTTGGTGCTAGTTTGCTCTCTTCAAAGAAAAGTTAGAAAAAAAAAAGGATTTTAAAGACACCAGTTGTGAAAATCATCATACTTGTGGGACATAACTTCGAACTTCATCATTACCAGAAAAAGAAACCAGTTGAGAACGAGCTTACCAAAACCAAAGAACAAAAAGCTTAAGAAACCTTTGATAGAAAAATAACTGGAACCGATGTTTTTTGAAGAAAATAAACGACGAAATCACTGTTCAGGAAACAAAACAAACATTTATAAAAACAGATCCAAAATCCGTCTAGCAATCTTAGAGAATAGAAGAAAAAGGGAGAAACAAATGATTTGAAAACGATCTACTAATGAGACTAAAGATCTGAGCTATCACCAAGAAAATGAGAGAAACTGGTAGAGAAAATAATTAAAAATTAAGCAATTTCAGAAAAAAGAGAGTGGTTTTAGGAATAATAAGGTGATTTTAGATGAAGAAATAATGGTATTTGACTAGTCAAAGTTTCTTTCGGGTGGGTGAAAGTTGTACAACTTCATCTCTCAGTTACGTTCCCTTCTGCTCATTTGTCCTATCATCAACAATTATTAAAGAGAGGGAGGGTCCATATCATGTATCTAGCTAAATGATTTAATTATAGTTTAGAGGGGAGATGGACTCTTGATCTTTTGTACTCAGATTGCTATTTTTAATCTCTTGGTACTAGTTTGCTCCCTTCAAAGAAAAGTTAGAAAAAAAAAAAGGTATTTTAAAGATACCAGTTGTGAAAATCATCATACTTGTGGGACATAACTTCGAACTTCATCATTACCAGAAAAAGAAACCAGTTGAGAACGAGCTTACCAAAACCAAAGAACAAAAAGCTTAAGAAACCTTCGAGAGAAAAATAACTGGAACCGATGTTTTTTGTAGAAAATAAACGACGAAATCACTGTTCAGGAAAAAAAACAAACATTTATAAAAACAGACCCAAAATCCGTCTAGCAATCTTAGAGAATGGAAGAAAAAGGGAGAAACAAAGGATTTGAAAACGATCTACTAATGAGACTAAAGATCTGAGCTATCACCAAGAAAATGAGAGAAACTGGTAGAGAAAATAGTTAAAAATTAAGCAATTTAATAAAAAAAGAGAGTGGTTTTAGGAATAATAAGGTGATTTTAGATGAAGAAATAATGGTATTGGAGTAGTCAAACATTCTTTAGAGTGGGTGAAATTTGTACAACTTCATCTCTCAGTTACGTTCCCTTCATCTCATTTGTCCTATCATCAACAATTATTAAAGAGAGGGAGGGTCCATATCATGTATCTAGCTAACTGATTTAATTATAGTTTAGAGGGGAGATGGACTCTTGATCTTTTGTACTCAGATTGCAATTTTTAATCTTTTGGTGCTAGTTTGCTCCCTTTAAAGAAAACTTAGAAAAAAAAGGTATTTTAAAGACACTAGTTGTGAAAATCATCATACTTGTGGGACATAACTTCGAACTTCATCATTACCAGAAAAAGAAACCAGTTGAGAACGAGCTTACCAAAACCAAAGAACAAAAATCTTAAGAAACCGAGAGCAAAATAACTGGAACCGATGTTTTCTGTAGAAAATAAACGACGAAATCACTGTTCAGGAAACAAAACAAACATTTATAAAAACAGATCCAAAATCCGTCTAGCAATCTTAGAGAATAGAAGAAAAAGGGAGAAACAAAGGATTTGAAAACGATCTACTAATGAGACTAAAGATCTGAGCTATCACCAAGAAAATGAGAGAAACTGGTAGAGAAAATAATTAAAAATTAAGCAATTTCAGAAAAATTGAGAGTGGTTTTAGGAATAATAAGGTGATTTTAGATGAAGAAATAATGGTATTTGACTAGTCAAAGTTTCTTTCGGGTGGGTGAAAGTTGTACTACTTCATATCTCAGTTACCTTCCCTTCTGCTCATTTGTCCTATCATCAACAATTATTAAAGAGAGGGAGGGTCCATATCATGTATCTAGCTAACTGATTTAATTATAGTTTAGAGGGGAGATGGACTCTTGATCTTTTGTACTCAGATTGCTATTTTTAATCTCTTGGTGCTAGTTTGCTCCCTTCAAAGAAAAGTTAGAAAAAAAAAAGGTATTTTAAAGACACCAGTTGTGAAAATCATCATACTTGTGGGACATAACTTCGAACTTCATCATTACCAGAAAAAGAAACCAGTTGAGAACGAGCTTACCAAAACCAAAGAAAAAAAAGCTTAAGAAACCTTCGAGAGCAAAATAACTGGAACCGATGTTTTTTGTAGAAAATAAACGACGAAATCACTGTTCAGGAAACAAAACAAACATTTATAAAAACAGATCCAAAATCCGTCTAGCAATCTTAGAGAATAGAAGAAAAGGGGAGAAACAAAGGATTTGAAAACGATCTACTAATGAGACTAAAGATCTTAGCTATCACCAAGAAAATGAGAGAAACTGGTAGAGAAAATAGTTAAAGTTTAAGCAATTTCAGAAAAAAAAAAAGAGTGGTTTTAGGAATAATAAGGTGATTTTAGATGAAGAAATAATGGTATTTGACTAGTCAAAGATTCTTTCGGGTGGGTGAAAGTTGTACTACTTCATCTCTCAGTTACCTTCCCTTCTGCTCATTTGTCCTATCATCAACAATTATTAAAGAGAGGGAGGGTCCATATCATGTATCTAGCTAACTGATTTAATTATAGTTTAGAGGGGAGATGGACTCTTGATCTTTTGTACTCAGATTGCTATTTTTAATCTCTTGGTGCTAGTTTGCTCCCTTCAAAGAAAAGTTAGAAAAAAAAGGTATTTTAAAGACACCAGTTGTGAAAATCATCATACTTGTAGGACATAACTTCGAACTTCATCATTACCAGAAAAAGAAACCAGTTGAGAACGAGCTTACCAAAACCAAAGAACAAAAAGCTTAAGAAACCTTCGAGAGAAAAATAACTGGAACCGATGTTTTTTGTAGAAAATAAACGACGAAATCACTGTTCAGGAAACAAAACAAACATTTATAAAAACAGATCCAAAATCCGTCTAGCAATCTTAGAGAATAGAAGAAAAAGGTAGAAACAAAGGATTTGAAAACGATCTACTAATGAGACTAAAGATCTTAGCTATCACCAAGAAAATGAGAGAAACTGGTAGAGAAAATAGTTAAAGTTTAAGCAATTTCAGAAAAAAAGAGAGTGGTTTTAGGAATAATAAGGTGATTTTAGATGAAGAAATAATGGTATTTGACTAGTCAAAGATTCTTCGGGTGGGTGAAAGTTGTACAACTTCAACTCTCAGTTACGTTCCCTTCTGCTCATTTGTCCTATCATCAAAAATTATTAAAGAGAGGGAGGGTCCATATCATGTATCTAGCTAACTGATTTAATTATAGTTTAGAGGGGAGATTGACTCTTGATCTTTAGTACTCAGATTGCTATTTTTTATCTCTTGGTGCTAGTTTGCTCCCTTCAAAGAAAAGTTAGAAAAAAAAAGGTATTTTAAAGACACTAGTTGTGAAAATCATCATACTTGTGGGACATAACTTCGAACTTCATCATTACCAGAAAAAGAAACCAGTTGAGAACGAGCTTACCAAAACCAAAGAACAAAAAGCTTAAGAAACCTTCGAGAGAAAAATAACTGGAACCGATGTTTTTTGTAGAAAATAAACGACGAAATCACTGTTCAGGAAACAAAACAAACATTTATAAAAACAGATCCAAAATCCTTCTAGCAATCTTAGAGAATAGAAGAAAAAGGGAGAAACAAAGGATTTGAAAACGATCTACTAATGAGACTAAAGATCTTAGCTATCACCAAGAAAATGAGAGAAACTGGTAGAGAAAATAGTTAAAAATTAAGCAATTTCAGAAAAAAAGAGAGTGGTTTTAGGAATAATAAGGTGATTTTTGATGAAGAAATAATGGTATTTGACTAGTCAAAGATTCTTCGGGTGGGTGAAAGTTGTACAACTTCATCTCTCAGTTACGTTCCCTTCTGCTCATTTGTCCTATCATCAACAATTATTAAAGAGAGGGAGGGTCCATATCATGTATCTAGCTAACTGATTGAATTATAGTTTAGAGGGGAGATGGACTCTTGATCTTTTGTACTCGGATTGCTATTTTTAATCTCTTGGTGCTAGTTTGTTCCCTTCAAAGAAAAGTTAGAAAAAAAAAGGTATTTTAAAGACACCAGTTGTGAAAATCATCATACTTGTGGGACATAACTTCGAACTTCATCATTACCAGAAAAAGAAACCAGTTGTGAACGAGCTTACCAAAACCAAAGAACAAAAAGCTTAAGAAACCTTCGAGAGAAAAATAACTGGAACCGATGTTTTTTGTAGAAAATAAACGACGAAATCACTGTTCAGGAAACAAAACAAACATTTATAAAAACAGATCCAAAATCCGTCTAGCAATCTTAGAGAATAGAAGAAAAAGGGAGAAACAAAGGATTTGAAAACGATCTACTAATGAGACTAAAGATCTGATCTATCACCAAGAAAATGAGAGAAACTGGTAGAGAAAATAGTTAAAAATTAAGCAATTTCAGAAAAAAAGAGAATGGTTTTAGGAATAATAAGGTGATTTTAGATGAAGAAATAATGGTATTTGACTAGTCAAAGATTCTTCGGGTGGGTGAAGTTTAGATGAGAGATGAACTCTTGATCTTTTGTACTCGGATTACTATTTTTAATTTCTTGGTGCTAGTTTACTTCCTTTAAAGAAAAGTTAGAAAAATAAAAACTGTATTTTAAAGACTTCATCTTTTTTGGTTCTTCCTCCCCTTCTCGGGGAGTACCGTGCTTTGAACCCGTGACTTTATGGTTATGTAGTGTCAGCTGCACCACAAAAGACAAGGAGGCGTTTGTGGCTTTTTGCACCATGATATCCACCCGAATTCAAGTCTAGACCAACTAGAGTCAGCCAGTAGACACATGCATATTTATTATTTCACATCAAGATAAACCTTTTTCATCACCATTGAAATCTGGTTATTACTCCTGCAACTAAAAATTTATTTCATCTTCTCTGATTAGAATTTTTTTTTTTGGATCAAATTCATCTCCATTAGTTAAATCAATCTATGGAGAAAGTTCTTCTTGAAGATATCATCATACTTAACATATTTTCTAGGGTTCCATTTGAATCTCTATTTGAATGTCGATTAGTATCGAAGAAATGGAATTACTTCATCACTCATCTGTCTAAGCACCTCAATTCCCCTTCTTCTTCATCAGATTCAAAGGTTAGTTTCATTTCCTTAAACATGTTACAAAATCACAGATTCCAGCTTCTTTATCTAGAGTATCATGAAACTAATCAACAACTTAGAATTTCAAAGATCAATCATCCACTCATTAGGAGAGCACATTATAACTAATCCTATCTATATCTGTAATCCTGTTACTAGAGAATACATATTGTTACCAATTTGTACTGAAAATTGTTTGAAAGGTCGAAATGTATTTGGATTTGGTTACAACGATAAGACGAATGAATATAAGGTGGTTAGAATCTATTTTGAATCAGAGGAACATACAGAACCAGGAAAAGTCCAGGTATACACTCTTGGGGCTGGTACTGGGTGGAGAAACAAAGGGCAGGTAGCTTATTCGTTGCAAACGAATAATTCTTATTCACCGGGAATGAATGCAGATGGAGAGGTTTATTGGTTACACCAAGGTGTATTGGAGAAACATTGTGTCCCTGGTCAACCGATTAAATCAGACGAAGGTAGAGTTGTGGCCTTTAATTTGGCGGATGAGGTATTTCGGTTGCTTCCTAATCCGCCTTATTACACTATCCTTCCTTGTGGCAAAGAATTTGCAGTTTTTGTTTATCATCAAATCCAGGTTTTTAGGAGGCTGTCTGTGTTATATTCATAAAGAAAGATACGACACTATTAATATATGGTCATTCAAGAAGAATAATGATACTAATGGTTTGGTTGTCAATGAGAAGGAAGAGGATTCGTCTAATTGGAGTTTGGCAGCCACCGTGCACATCCAACGTGACAATGTTGCGCAATTCTTTGACCTTACAAAGAGTGGGGAGATTTTATATTGGGATGATAAAAAAACTGCTATAAGCTATGACCCGAAAACCGCAAGTATGAAAGAGCTTCTGAATGATGGTACTACTGGTTTGGAAGTTTTTGAAACGATTTGTCATGAGAGTAGCTTTGTTTCATTGAAAGCGTTGGGAGAAGAGAATGTGAAGATGTTCGATCGAATCAACTGATTAACTACTGTAGAGTACTGGAAGCTTTGCAATGGGCTTATGAGCTTCGCTATACCGTTTATCATCAAAGATGGTGCCAATCACATTTTGGAGCATAATTTAGGGTAAAAGTAGACCTCTGACCAAAAATTCGATACTTGTAGTATGACTATCAAACTAATCTTTATGTTGTTAGCACTTTCAACTGCAATATAGTTAGTAGACAGAACAGATAGTGTCGCTCAAAGGTCTAGGAGTTATGGCAGTGTTGTTGTTTACTCTATCCTTACTTGTTAGACTTCATTTAGTATTAGTTTACTTTGTGCTTGTGGGCATTTTAAGACGTTAGATTGTTCATGAATTTGACTGCCTTTATTTTGAAATGGATTGTACTGCTTTTCTTGTTTATTCATGTTTAGAATGTTCTGCATCTATGTTATTGTGGGGCCCACTTATCTTTTATATGAGGTGATTTCTTGTTGTTCATTTATCTTTTTTATTTTTTTTTAAGATTTGGATGGTTATCAAGTACAATGAACTCAAATAACTCAAAATGAGATTCCAGTTCCTGGTCATCGGTTGAGTCTTTTGTTTCATGTTGTACTTTGGTTGCCATTAGCACTAATTTGATGCTAGTTACCCCCTTTTTAGGCAGCTTCCATTTTATCGATCCAAAGATAATATAAAAGTGCAGGTGCTATCATACGGTCTAAAGTAATCTGTCTATATGATGATCAAAAGTATTCCAGCTTCTGCTACATGTTCGTATTCTGAATCATTTCAGAGTTTCTTCTCGTCAGGCAAGGAACTCAACTCCTATTGAATGTTTTTGGACCCTCCTGATAAAGGTGAGGTGATGATTTTTGCGACGGCGCTGCGATGTGTAATCCAGGTCAAGCTGGAGCTGGAGTATTTGCTAGAGATTCTGCATGCTCGGTTCTTGGTACTTTGAGTGCTGGTTTGGGATGGAAAACAAATTTTGTTGCAGAGGTTAGTGCAGCAGTTGTTCCTGGTTTGGAGTAGGCTCCAAGATGGGGTGTGAGAATTTGTGTTAGATCCGACTCTGCGAGTGCTTGATGCAACGTTGGAGGGTAGCCAGTTCCTTTTATGATAATATCCGTTATATGTTTATGCTTTCCGTGAAGTTAATTTCGATGCTGATTTTTTATCTAAGCATGCTTGTTTGATAGCAGAAGATGATTTTGAGATGTCTGTAGGTTGACCTGATTCTCTACCGGCGGTGGAGATGGCCTTGGAAAACCTATTTTAAATTCAAATGAATTTTTGTTGATTTGATGGACGTTGTGTGTTTCATATCTTTTGCTTCTTAAGTTTTTGGGTTCTCATTGATCCTCTTTTCATGTAATCTTTATTTTTGGCTTTTGCTTTAATAAAAAATTTCGACTAAGCAAAAAAAAATCACTATCTCATGTGGGAAGCTGATCTGATGTGCTGCTGTTGCTGGGGAAGTGTTTTGAACCGCTGCTGGTTGTCATTGCTTGCTAGCTAGATGTCGTCAGTGTGTTAAAAAAAAAAAAGGTATTTTAGAATACCTGATTTTTTTCTCTTTTCTTCTTCTTCTCTGCACCAGCCTTGAACCCGTGACTTCATGGTTACGTGGTATGATCCACACCACTGAAGACGCGGAGGCGTGGTGCTAATTTGATGCAATTCAATTGTTTTAGTCCTTAAACTCACTACTATTTACGGGTGTACCACTTCCTTACCAATTGGTGTTTTCTGCAAATTATTACTGCTCCGGAAACTAATGAGACAACCAAATTAGAAAGACATTATATTAACATCTCTGAAAACTCGAAGTGAGCGCATTACAGTTTTAGACCATCATCCACTATACCAACAGAAGTGCCGCAAAGAAGTCACAATTTTGATCTTAAAAGAACAAGCTTGTTATAGGGCGGCATGTTTTATTAGAGGCGGATTGTGATAGTAATGTCCCTTTAGTTGGTTAGGGATGTCTTAAAGAGGATGTAAATTGACTAGAATACCCTCCCCATTTCTTAACCTAAATCAAAACTAAATTGAAAATTTGTTTTCTTTCTTCTTCTCTTCTCCTCCTCCCATCAACCGTAACCTCCATTAAAACTCAAAATTTCATCGTCTTCGATTAATCAATGATTCGAAAATTAATCAAGTGTAGTGTAATGACTTATATGAAGTATGTTTTGAAAAACCCAATTAGGGTTTAGTTTATTTTGTTCGATTTAAGTTTAATTTCTATCAAAAATTAGAGTTTTAGATGAAAATTGAAATTGAAGTTTCTGGGTTTATGTGAGTTACGGTTGATTTTAACTCTATTACGAACCGTAACTAGAGATTTTGATGTTGTTACGGTTGGTAATAGTTCAACTACCAACCTTATGTTCTTATATCTGAGAATTTTCTTCAGTTACGGTTGGTAACCATTTTAGTTTACGAACTGTAACCAACCGTAACTGAGTTACGGTTCGTATCGAGCATTTAGTTACCAACCGTAACTGGTTTAACGATTGGGTTTTCTTCAAATTTAACCAGTTACGGTTGATAGTTCATCTTTAGGAACCGTAACTAAGATATACGGTTGATTACGAGCAAAATTCCAACTTGTTTGAGGGTGAAAACAGTTTCTGCTGATTTTGGTAATTTCGAGTGTGTGGGTGAGAAACGAGTCTAAACCCTAAACAATGTACTGCGAGGGAGTACTTTGATCGATAGATCAATCTGTACAAATCCGGCCTAAACCAAGAAATGGCCGTTCCAGACTTGCTTCGGTCACAAAGTGAAGGAGAAGGGTTGGTCTTAGGGAGGGAAGCGAAAAGAGTGTTGAGACCAGAATAGTTGATTCTGGTCTCAACATATGGAAAGCTAACAGATGGGAAAGCTAACAAGTGATTTCTGAGTGTTGTATTCTCCTGACCAAAACTTCTTATTGGTGGAAATAGGTGAGATCTATTTATACAAGTCGCAACGAAACTTACCCTGGTCTCTTAAGAAGTGGAAACGGTTGACTAAATGGAAGAAAGCGGTAACGGGTAACACCTGAAATCGATGTTTCCATAATGAAGGAAACGTTTCACCATTACTCCTCGTATTTACTAACTGCTTCACTCTTATGACACTTTCTTGTAACGGGAGTAGTGTACGCCGCACGCTGTAAACCGCCAGACCAATACCCTGATGAGCATCCCCAGTTTGTGACATGTTTTGATGTCTCGAGTGTTTTACTGGAAAACGTGTAGAATACTGCTATTGTTTGGCAAGTTAAGATTGAGAGGCTTGCCGGTACAGTGGTGACTTTCGACGGCCGAGATTTCACATCTTGAGAGGAAGGTTAGCCGTTGATTGTGGTTACCTTCCGTTGGTATCCAGTGGAATGGCTTGCGCATGACTTTGGCGTGGCTAATTAGGGTTTGGTGTCGTGACCAAAGAATTGGCATAGGTAAGTATGTGACGTGGCCAGAGATTTGGCAGCATATCCAAAGGTTGCCACAAGTCGTTTGGTGGCAAGTTTGTACGGCTGAGATCTGCATCTCAGGAGGAAGGATAGCTGTTGATTGTTGCAACCTTCAGTTTGGCCGCCAGCGACATGGAGGCATGGCTTTGGCGTGGCCAAATTAGGGCTTTGGCACCTTGGCCAAGAGTTGGCACCGTAGCCAAGAGATTGCCACAAGTCGTTTGGTAGCAAGTTTGTACGGCTGAGATATGCATCTCAGGAGGAAGGATAGCCATTGATTGTTGCAACCTTACGTTTGGCAGCCAGCGGCATGGAGGCATGGCTGGCGTGTCTTTGGAAAGGTTTAGGCACGGCCAAGCTAGGATTTAGGCATAGTTTTAGGCGCAACCAAAATTAGGGTTTTGGCATAGTTTAGGCGCGACCAAAATTAGGGCTTGGCATTGGGCCAAAAGATTCCACGCCTTTGGTGGCGAACTTGGACAGCTGAGATTTGGATCTCAGAAGGAAGGGTGGTCGTTGATTGTTGCAACCCTTCGTTTGGAAGACAGCGACATGGAGGTATGGCCGACATGGCTTTGGTGTGGAGGTGTGGATGGCATTTCATGCCATTGGCACTATAGTGGGGCTGGCATGGTTGGTATGCCTTTGGCGCGGAGATGTGGCTGGCATGGCATGCCATTGGCACGATGGTGAGGCTAGCATGGTTGGCATGCCTTTGGCACGGAGATGTGGCTGGCATGGCATGCCATTGGCACGGTGGTGCGACTGGCATGGTTGACATGCCTTTGGCGCGGAGATGTGGCTGTCATGGCATGATAGTCTTTGAAGGACTCATATTGCATTGACACAAGAAATGTGGTCGAATAACATATTGAATTTGTAATCTTTTGATGATTAAAATTTTATTCAGGAAGCCACCTTATTTGCTTACATAAGGTTTACCAATCCTTTATGTATTTTTAGAAATTTGGTACACAACTACAAATCCATATTAATTAGTTGATGATTTCAACGTTATAAGTCTCTTTAGGAGTCCTTAAAAACACTAAAATCCACGCTTTGGCAGCTTAAATTCTATTATTTTTCTTTCTTAAAATATGCAGTTAGAATTATGCTAGATTAAACTCGTCTTTGAGGTAGACTAGAGTTATGATTTTGATGCTCGTTTTCTGTAATACTCTTATAGTTGAGTTAGCATCCATAAATTGTCAAAAGTTGTACTCTTTTTCCTTCGTTTCAGGTTTTGTCCCACGTGGTTTTTCCTGACAAGGTTTTAACGAGGCAACATCTTGTTGACATTTGATTTTCGTTTTAAATGTTGATTTTGTGGTCTTTTTCCTTCGTCCAAATTTTTCCGCATTGAGTTTTATTGGCAAGGTTTTAGTGAGGCAATTTAATTCAACATGATGGTCATCCAAAGGGGAGTTGTATCAATTTTGGTTGTTTAGTGGATGCCCACGTTTGATTAAACCAAGTCAACTTAATATTCTCCTAAGAATTTGGATTTCCTTCTCACAAATACGATTTTTGTACACGTATGATAAGGTATTCATATCTTGGCACTTTGTTGAAGAAACTATATGAACTATTTCTGCAAATCATTTCCAAAAAATTAACAATCCAAGACTCAAGTACTTAATGTATTGAAAGAGACACGAAGACTCGAGAACACCACTAATAGAAGACTAACACAAAAGAAGAATTCATCAACTGGAAGATTTCTCACGAAAGCATTGCTATCTCCAGCATTCACGATATTCGTTTATCGAAATTGGGAAGTGTCGACTCGAAGATTTGCATGCCAAGATTTAACTGAAGTACTTATCACGGGGAGCATCATAGTAAAAGGTATTTTACTGACTATCACGTTGTACTCTTTTTCCATCGTCAAGGTTTTGTCCTACTGGGTTTTCCTTGTCAAGGTTTTAATGAGGCAACATATACATGTCCAGCCCCGTTCTAAGTTTACTCACAATTGTACTCTTTTCCCTTCGATTAGGTTTTATCCCTTTGGGGGTTTCTTGACAAGGTTTTATCGAGGAAATTAGCTTAGAGTCATCAGGGGGAATGTTATAAACGTGTAATTATGTGAAGAATATCTAGGATAAATCTCGTTTATTACTGGGATGCCCTTGTGTCTAGCCGTATAAATAGAGGCTCTATATGTTTGTCTATTATACTAATGAATAGAATTTGTCTCCTCCTTCTTCTTCTTATTTTGTGTCTCCTTCTTTATTTACAACATTCCTAACTAATTTCTGATTTTTCAGCTGAAGCAAGTTGAAAAGTAACTTTTTAAAGCTGGAAGACCACCACAATGGCCCAAATCTGCCGAGAGTTTATCCCGACCCGACCTGACCCACTCTAGATGGAGGGAACATTCGTAATAAAAAAAGCTTAAGGTAATTGGAGGGTCGCATTGGTGATCGACTAAACCCATCGCAGCCTTTACAATTTCCCATGCATGTATCGGAGAAAACAAGGAAGACCACCACAATCCTAGCCACAATCGATTAATCTTCTCTGTTTCATACATAAAACCTAGAGATTGTCTAAGATGTTTGCTCCATTATATCTTCCCTCTATATCCATTTCTAAAATCCCAGCCAACTCAGTCCTTTGCAAAGTGTGATCCTTGAACATTCTTTGTTTGTGTTTGTACAAGTGAATCATTTAACACCGACAAAGCTTCTATTTCATGCAAACTAAGTTGCAGATATGGAACAACTTCGACCTAATCCACTCATAAGAAGATTTGATCTCTCGACTTCCGGTAGTAAGTCAATTGTTATTGGGTTCCTGAGGTGTTACTTGTTTTATTCTGTACTTTACGCATTGTTCTCAATATGTATTTTTCTGTTGACAACATATTTTTCTTCTACAAGAAATTTGAAGAGTAAGACGTTTCATGAAAAAGTTGAGAACACAGAGGATTGGTTTACTTCGAAATCACTTACTGAAGAGAAATATAGGTGCCATAGTTGTGGTGTTTCTGATATCGTCGACTATTCCTCACCTAGTATGATGGAACAGTTGGATGAGGATGATGGCATGTATGGGAGTGCTACAAAACCGATTCAAGCACTATCTGCTAAGAAATGGGAGTTTATGAATTATCTGCGTCGGTTCTGTCCATCACTGCTTAGTCATCCTTTGTTTTCAGTAGGGCCGTCTCCGAGAGGTGGCTGGGGAACTAGTAATGTGGTACCTCAAGTTGTTATTGATTTGGATAGTGAAGATAAGATTCATGATTCGGGACCTGTTTCTGATGAAAGAACAGAAACACCCGGTGGTCAGATTGGTTTGCATACGCCATGTTGTAACAATGCAATGGTGATAAGATCTCAATTCCGGACCTCATACCATGTAGAGCAGCGGCAGACAAGGAATTCTACTACTCGGAGTGATAGTCAGGGGATTGCACCTGTTGGATTACATATGAGCACTCCATACGATTTCCAGTCGGACTTTCTGAAGAAGTCAGTTGGTGAAAAACCAGCTAAACATGTAAATATGAGTACATTGTGATTTATTAATTATGAGTTATGAGTTGCATTTCTGAATTTCCCATTGTATGCTGATGTTAAAATTCTTAACATCCTTGAATGAAGTAGGACAAAACAATGACATTCATCTTATAAATTCTTCTTTTTTGAATGCGGTTCATTCTTACTTTTACCCCTTTTTGTTGGTCACATAGTTCCTAGTTTTCACATCACCTATTTCGTTTGGGAAACTAGGGGATATATCCCCTAGATGACAGTCGTTTTTGGGACATATCCCTTAGTTTCCCAAATGAAATAGGTGATATGAAAACTAGGAACTATGTGACCAACAAAAGGGGGTAAAAGTAAGAACGAACCGCATTCAAAAAATAAGAATTTATAAGATGAATGTCATTGTTTTTTTGTCCTACTTCATTCAAGGATGTTAAGAATTTTAACAGCAGCATACAGTGGGAAATTCGGAAATGCAACTCATAACTCATAATTAATAAATCACAATGTACTCACATTTACATGTTTAGTTGGTTTTTCACCAAATGGCTTCTTCAGAAAGTCCGACTGGAAATCGTATGGAGTGCTCATATGTAATCCAACAGGTGCAATCCCCTGACTATCACTCCGAGTAGTAGAATTCCTTGTATGCCGCTTCTCTACATGGTATGAGGTCCGGAATTGAGATCTTATCACCATTGCATTGTTACAACCTGGCGTATGCAAACCAATCTGACCATCGGGTGTTTCTGTTCTTTCATCAGAAACAGGTCCCGAATCATGAATCTCATCTTCACTATCCAAATCAATAACAACTTGAGGTACCATATTACTAGTTCCCCAGCCACCTCTCGGAGACGGCCCTACTGAAAACAAAGGATGACTAAGCAGTGATGGACAGAACTGACGCAGAGAATTCATAAACTCCCATTTCTTAGCAGATAGTGCTTGAATCGGTTTTGTAGCAGTCCCATACATGTCATCATTCTCATCCAACTGTTCCATCATACTAGGTGAGGAATAGTCGACGATATCAGAAACACCACAACTATGGTAACTATATTTCTCTTCAGTAAGTGATTTCGAAGTAAACCAAGCTATGTGTTCTCAACTTTTTCATGAAACGTTTTACTCTTCATATTTCTTGTAGAAGAAAAATATGTTGTCAACAAAAAAATACATATTGAGAACAATGCGTAAAGTACAAAATAAAACAAGTAACATCTTAGGAACCCAATAACAGTTGACTTACTATCGGAAGTCGAGAGATCAAATCTTCTTATGAGTGGATTAGGTCGAAGTTGTTTCATATGTGCAACTTAGTTTGCATGCAATAGAAGCTTTGTCGGTGTTAAATGATTCACTTGTACAAAACACAAACAAAGAATGTTCAAGGATCACACTTTGCAAAGGACTGAGTTAGCTGGGATTTTAGAAATGGATATAGGAGGGAAGATATAATGGAGCAAACATATTATATAAACTCTAGGTTTTATGTATGAAATGGAGAAAATTAATCGATTGTGGCTAGGATTGTGGTGGTCTTCCTTGTTTTCTCCGATAAATGCATGGGAAATTGTAAAGGCTGCGATGGGTTTAGTTGATTACCAATGCGACCCTCCAATTACCTTTATCTTTTTTTATTACGAATGTGCCCTCCAACTAGAGTGGGTCGGGTCGGGATTAACTCTCGGCAGATTTGGGCCATTTGGCAGTCGTGTATAAAAAGTTACTTTTCAACTTGGTTTAGCTGAAAAATCAGAAATTAGTTAGGAATGTTGTAAATAAAGAAGGAGACACAAAATAAGAAGAATAAAGAGAGACAAATTCTATGCATTAGTATAATACACAAACATATAGAGCCTCTATTTATACGGCTAGACACAAGGGCATCAGAGTAATAAACGAGATTTACCCTAAATATTCTTAACATAATTACACGTTTATAACATTCCCCCTGATGACTCTAATCTAATTTCCTCGATAAAACCTTGTCAAGAAACCCCAAAGGGACAAAACCTAATCGAAGGGAAAAGAGTACAATTGTGAGTAAACTTAGAACGGAGCTGGACATGCATATGTTGTCTCATTAAAACCTTGACAAGGAAAACCCAGTAGGACAAAACCTTGACGAAGGAAAAAGAGTACAACGTGATAGTCAGTAAAATACCTTTTACTATGATGCTCCCCCTGATAAGTACTTCAGTTAAATATTGTCATGCAAATCTTCGAGTTGACACTTCCCAATTTCGATAAACGAATTTCTTGAATGCTGGAGATAGTAATGCTTTCGTGAGAAATCAGCCAGTTGATGAATTCTTCTTTTGTGTTAGTCTTCTATTAGTGGTGTTCTCGAGTCTTCGTGTCTCTTTCAATACATTAAGTACTTGAGTCTTGGATTGCTAATTTCTTGGATATGATTTGCAGAAATAGTTCATATAGTTTCTTCAACAAAGTGCCAAGATATGAATACCTTATCATACGTGTACAAAAATCTTATTTGTGAGAAGGAAATCCAAATTCTTAGGAGAAGATTAAGTTGACTTGGTTTAATCAAACGTGGGCATCCACTAAACAACCAAAATTGATACAACTCCCATTTGGATGACCATCATGTTGAATTAAATTGCCTCACTAAAACCTTGCCAATAAAACTCAATGGGGAAAAATTTGGACGAAGGAAAAATAACACAAAATCAACATTTTAAACGAAAATCAAATATCAACAAGATGTTGCCTCGTTAAAACTTTTTCAGGAAAAACCACGTGGGACAAAACCTGAAACGAAGGAAAAAGAGTACAACTTTTGACAATTTATGGATGCTAACTCAACTATAAGAGTATTACAGAAAACGAGCATCAAAATCATAACTCTAGTCTACCTCAAAGACGAGTTTAAGCTAGCATAATTCAAACTGCAGATTTTAAGAAAGAAAAATAATAAAATTTATGCTGCCAAAGCGTGGATTTTAGTGTTTTTAAGGACTCCTAAAGAGACTTATAACGTTGAAATCATCAACTAATTAATCCGGATTTATGGTTGTGTACCATATATCTAAAAACACATAAAGGATTGTTAAACCTTATGTAAGCAAATAAGGTGGCTTCCTGAATAAAATTTGAATCCTCAAAAGATTAGAAATTCAATATGTTCTTCGACCACATTTCTTGTGTCAATGCAATATGAGTCCTTCAAAGACTATCATCCCATGCCAGCCACATCTCTGCGCCAAAGACATGCCAACCATGCCAGACGCACCACCGTGCCAATGGCATGCCATGCCAGCCACATCTCCGCCCCAAAGGCATGCCAACCATGCCAGCCGCACCACCGTGCCAATGGCATGCCATGCCAGCCACATCTCCGTGCCAAAGGCATACTAACCATGCCAGTCGCACCATAGTGCCAATAGCATGCCATGCCAGCCACACCTCCGCACCAAAGCCATGCCGGCCACGCCCTCATGCCGCTGGCTGCCAAGCGAAGGGTTGCAACAATTAACGACCACCCTTCCTTCTGAGATGCAAATCTCAGCCGTCCAAGTTCCCACCAAACGCGTGGCAACTTTTGGCCCAATGCCAAGCCCTAATTTTGGTCGCGCCTAAACTATGCCAAAACCCTAATCTTGGCCGCGCCTAAAACTATGCCAAAATCCTAGCTTGGTGATAGACACATTTATGTGTCTAATATGTCTCAATTGTATGTATTGTTAGTACTCGATTTTCTAATTATTTTGTTATTTTATGTCTTTGTAGGTATTTTTAGAAAAATAAGCTCTTGCGGGAAAATTGGCTCGAAAAGTGGTGTTTTACACCCCAGGATAAAGTACTAAAGGCACCCAGGAAAGACCCCGGAGGAGTATTAACAGCGCCCCAAAAATGTGCCGTAGAAACCCCAGAAAAATTCACTCCCAAACAAATTACTATTTGAACCCCATAAGGCAAGTGCTAAAGGGACACCCATAGAGGATTAGGGGGAGGGCATCTTCTTCCCAAAAATTCAAAAATCAATTTTGGCGGGAAAACGGTTCTCATCTACTGTGTGATTTTTCGATCAAAGTTTGAAGGAGTTCTGGGTAGACTAAAGGACTGAAACTTCATGGGTAGTTTTGATATGTCCTAACAAAGCTATTATGGGTGTTTGTTTCGATCGAATTTGGCTAGATAAATTGGTTTTAACCCAAACAGGGAGTTAGAGGAAAAACATGAGCTTGCACGGGTTGCGAGGAATTTAAACGTGTACTGCACGTGTTTGGAAGAGTTAATCGATATTATGTAGCGTGAAGAAGGTATAGAGGGAAAGAAATACAGCTGCATGCGCGTGGAAGATCAAAAAATGGAAACTTTGGCCGTGGAGAATAATATTGATAAATGAAGATTATTTGGGAGATATGGCGTGATTAAATGAGGATTAGGAGTATAAATATATTTGTCAAGGTACAAGAGATGGGTGTCGAGAGTTTGGGGTCGAGAGAAGGTCCAGAGAAGCAGAAATCAAGAGTTGATGAAACTTTGTTTCTGCTGCTGCTGCTGATGAAGAACACGAAGAACAGACTCGCAAGGACAGTGGTTTATCAACAGTGTCTAAGACGCGCATCCGTGGGTCGTAGTGCAGTCTTAACAGCAGCAGCACTTGTTTTTTATCGTTCATTCTGAGACGCTTTTTGTGCGTCGCAGATTACAGTTTTACACCATTTTCTCTTCTTCTCTTCATTGTAAACACCATTTGACCAATAAATAAATATTTTGAGCGTGTTTTTATCATGATGAGCTAAAACCCAACACTGGGACGACGGAGGAGGGTAAATTTCATACACGGGTAAATTTATTTTATTCTTTTTTATGACTTTTACATTAATTTAAAATTGAAATATGATTTGAATTAATTGGTTGTTATTTAATTTGATGATGTATGCTTAGCTTAGGTGTTTTGATACATCATGCTTAGGACTTACAATCGATGTTTTGAGAATCTATCTTGGCAAAATCAGAGTCCATGTTAATTTTATTGAGTTTTAAATTTTCAAAGAATATATGAATGAACCCTGTGTAGTGAATTCGGCCAAATCCTTAGTCCCAGTACCTCTCGCACATTGTTAATATTTTTGTATATATAATTTTATTAAATCTTTAAATTTAATCTTCACAAGTCCGAGAGTTTGAACCTCATTAATACAACTTCATCAAAAATCTTAATCATTTTGGCGGCGCCGACGCGGATTTGTGCTTAGGTAGAATTTTTAGGTTTTTATTATTTTTTATTATTACATTTGTTCTTTTTACGTCTCTTTGGTTGTGTCTTTGTATTACTACTTTGAAGTTGGATACTAAAGACCTTGGAATCAAACCTTAAAGCTAAAAGAGAAGGAAAAAAGACAAAGCAAAAAAATAAAGAAAAAAAAGAGAAAAAAAAAAGAGAGAGAGAATTATTTTATTTTTATTATTTTTAAGAGACTTTCCATTTATTTATTTTTTGTAATTATTATTATTATTATTATTTTTTGTATTTCTTTTCATTGGACTGGACTTTGGACAATTTATTTTAATTTTAAATCCTACGGAAGGGTTATATAAAAAAAAATTTAAATACAAACTGTTTGCAGGGAAGGACGACGATTACTATATCGTCTTGGCCCCTCGAGTTCGTACATGACATAGGAGTTGTGGCCCGAGTCGACTTCAATGGTTCATCCCCCGTCTGGTACGGGAGGTAAGTCCATCGAAACACTCGCGAATCTCCTGTAAGCGAGTTACTGTATTCCTTAAGGTGATTCATTGATTGAGGACGAATTTGGACTGTATTTAAATTCCTAGTAAAGGGAAAGGCCTGGACAATACAAGATAAGGGTTCGGATTTCATCACCGCTCCCTTCTTGCCCGCCTTAGGTAAACGAAACCTAACGCAAACCCAAGCTTAAAATTTGATTAGAACGAGACCGATAGGGTAACGAGCTTGGTAGGAAAATCTTTCGAAAAATATTGGTTACTCTTTTAAGCATACTTCAAAGTTCTTGATGGTTTCTGTAAGTTGAATGCATGACTGCGCCGCCTTGTAATACCGGTGAGACTTTGGGTATCAAAGCTCCACTGAGCTTCCCTCCCATCGATTCAACTTACATTAGCTCGGATTGATTCCAGAAGGGTGTGCTCCAATTGTAACGAATTACTTTTCGAAGGAATATAAGCTGGTCTAGAAAACAATCTAAGTGGAACCATCATGCTTTTTGTTTGCTAGAATCAGTAGGTTTGATTTGGTCGAGTTACCTTGTTTGTGATTGTGTAGAATTCCCTTGCAATTAAGAATGTCGAACTGGTATGACAGAAGCCAATACAATGAGTATCGATCTGAATTTGAATATGGACATCATCATTTTTATGACCATGGTGGGAATAGTAGTTGGGAATTGGTCTTACGAGCAAGAAAATCAGGAACACTGTAGTACTGGTTACTCGTTTTTGGAAACTAGTCCTGATTATGATATTTCTGAACCTGTTCCATCTCTAGAAGAGACCCCACAACGGATTGAAAGGACGTATAAACGTTTAGTTGCAATGAATAGTTCAAAAGAAGAGTGTACACGATATTCTGAGATGATAAACGAGAGTGGTAAACGTATAAGTGTTATGCTAAATGAAATTTAGACACGTCTAGAGGCCGAAAATGAACAGTTGGCTAATGCTGCTCGAAATAATCTAAATTTCCAAAATAGGGTTTCTAATTCTACCCTTGATATCAATAGTGAATATTTTCCTAATTTAGAGGACGAGGCTAGAATAAAAGACACTACTTATTTAGATAAGGTTCAATCATCTTTGTACTATTATGATGATGAGGATATTAGTAATGAAGAATCTGAAATATGTAGGCATAGTAATCAGGAATCTATTAATCCAATTGAGCTTTATAATGATTATATTATTTCTAGTTCAAATCCAAATAATTTTTATGATTATTCACCTATTCAAAAGGACGAGGATTTGATTAGGGATACCACCGTTTTAGACGATGTAGTTTTTCCTTTTGATTACGAAGCCGATAGTGGTTTAGAGGAACTGGTTTATTCCGAAAATGCTGTTTTAGAGTCTAGCGAATTAGAAACAATAGTATTAGATGAAGAAAATATACCCGTAGAGATGAGTGAGGATGAACCCGACTTAGAAGAATCAATTGACCATTTTAGGGAATCCGATGACCTAAAAAGTTCTTTAACTCTAAGTTGTGACTAGTCTTTCTAGAGACACAGAAAACTCTAAGTTTGGGGGTGATTATCATTCTCAGTGTTCTTTAACTCTTAAAAAGTTCCCTCGTGTGGGACTTGACATTTGTGCCTCAACCATCTTACAAGATTATCTTCGTATACTTTTTCCTGAACCTAATGATGTCCAAAGAGAAGCTCAGTTGTTAGAAACCCATCCTCTGGTTGATGTGGTTGACCCAGGCTATGATACCAAGATTGACTTTGTTTTCCCACCAACAAATTTTCTTCCAATTGTGGGAACATTTGATTTTAAGATGTGTCGGTTATTAAGTTTTGAGACTAAACCTAATTACTTTAGGAGAATAGGGTCGACACATTTTCTTAAGGAAGACCAACTCTTTCATTGTGGTCAGTTTTGTGAGTCAAGTCTAATTGACTTTAAAGATCCGCAGTTGTTCAGGTTATTGTTATGTGCTTTCCTACTTGAGTATTTCCAGACTCTACAACCTGATCTTAAGAATCCTTCTTTTGAGGAAGTCCAGCCTATGAAAGCATTTTATTTAGACCCTTTTATAGAGCCTGAACCTGAGCCACAACTAGAGATAGTTGTCTTAAACAAAAAGTTAAATAAGGGTATGTTCGGTATCTTCTTGGTATGTTGCAGTTTCCTCTTCTTGTGGTTAGCACTTTTTGATCCAGATGACCCACAATTATTCCGTCTACTTCTATATGATTCTATGAGGTGACTAATTCCTTCCGATGTCTGGCTGAAGACTTTAAACTTAGCACTTCTTGGGAGGTAACCCAATCTCATGCAACATGGTAATATCTTTCCTTAACCCTTTTGCTTCAAATGGTAACAGTTTCTCCTTATTCATATGCTTTTAATTTTATCTTTAGAAAATTGAGGACAATGTTAGATTTAAGTTTGGGGGTATGGGAGAAACTTTTTAGTTGCATTTTTGAAACTTCTAGCGTCACATGGTATCCGGTTAGCTAAATTTACATACTGTTTCTCACCGAAAAGATAGAAATTGGAACGCTAGGGATAACAACCTTTTGAGACATTAGAGAAAAATACATTGAGATCCTTGAAATTCAGGAGAGAACTTGTTCCTTTTAGAGGGTAACCGTGATGGACCTAACCATACATGATGGAAAAGCAAGTAGGTCAGGAAATGCCAGAAAAACAAAGCAACCTCACAATGTATTCTTAGTTACTGGATTGCGACTCTCTCTCAGTAGAAACTTATCATCATCAACAAGCGGAGCGACATCAAAATCTATAAAGAAAGTTAAAGACGTTTTAGGTTTAGAAGCAACAATAGAAGAGAATAATTCAAAAATCAAAGTTGAAGTTATAAGAGCAAATGATATAAGTTGTTAGAATCCATGATACCAAGACATCACAAGTTACGAAGATTCAAGTTTTGAAAGTCCTTCTCTCATGGCCATGTAAATTTGTCTTGTAATTTTTTGTTATAAAAAAAAAAATGAAAAATGAAAAAAAAAAATGAAAAATGAAAAAATAAAATAAAATAAAATGAAACATCATTACGTTCTTTTTGTTCAATTAGGCCATAGGGAAGAAGAAATTTATAAGTCAAGCAAGAAATCAAAGAGAAGAGTTAATTATCAAGGTTCTATGAGGTTCGAGAGTTTATCATCAACAGTTGAAGACCGAAGAATGCGTTGTTTCTACTGAGCACTGTGAGAGAGTCGAAGAAAGATGCATTTTGGTTGCTTTGTTAGTCTGCTTTCAATCCGGCACAAGATCTTTCTAGCACTGGTTTAACTCATCACACGTAATTAGTCCAGTTGTGTAGCAGATGTCCCTCTCATTTTTATCTCTCTCCTAATCTTATCCAGCTGTAAAGCAGCGGACGCATCTTACAATGTTTATCTAGCTGTGTAGCGGATATCTCTTTATCTAGCAGTCGTGTGGATGTGTCTCCCCTTTTCTTCAGTCAGCTTTAAAGATGACACCTTTAATTTCTCTGGCATTTTACTTACTTGGAGATAGGTTGAGAATATGTATATCCTCATAGCTCTTTAGATACTTGTGACCAATTAGGAGTAAAGGTTTTGTGGGTACACCTCTGATAAAACCTCCCGAGACTAACTCGGTCACTAGGGACACCTAATGAATTAGGATTTTATTTTCCATATTAGTTTTGCTCGAGGACTAGCAAATAATAAGTTTGGGGGTGTTGATAGACACATTTATGTGTCTAATATGTCTCAATTGTATGTATTGTTAGTACTCGATTTTCTAATTATTTTGTTATTTTATGTCTTTGTAGGTATTTTTAGAGAAATAAGCTCTTGCGGCAAAATTGGCTCGAAAAGTGGTGTTTTACACCCAGGATAAAGTACTAAAGGCACCCAGGAAACACCCCGGAGGAGTGTTAAAAGCGCCCCAAAAATGTGCCGGAGAAATCCCAGAAAAATTACTATTCACGCCCAAAAAAAATACTATTTGCACCCCATAAGGCAAGTGATAAAGGGACACCCGTAGAGGATTAGGGGGAGGGCATCTTCTTCCCAAAAATTCAAAAATGAAGTTTGACGGGAAAACGGTTCTCATCTACTGTGTGATTTTTCGATCCAAGTTTGAAGGAGTTCTGGGTAGACTAAAGGACTGAAACTTCATGGGTAGTTTTGATATGTCCTAACAAAGCTATTATGGGTGTTTGTTTCGATCGAATTTGGCTAGATAACTTGGTTTTAATCCAAACATGGAGTTAGAGGAAAAAACATGAGCTTGCACGGGTTGCGAGGAATTTAAACGTGTACTGCACGTGTTTGGAAGAGTTAATCGATATTATGTAGCGTGAAGAAGGTATAGAGGGAAAGAAATACAGCTGCATGCGCGTGGAAGATCAAAACATGGAAACTTTGGCCGTGGAGAATAATATTGATAAATGAAGATTATTTGGGAGATATGGCGTGATTAAATGAGTATTAGGAGTATAAATATATTTATCAAGGTACAAGAGATGAGTGTCGAGAGTTTGGGGTCGAGAGAAGATCCAGAGAAGCAGAAATGAAGAGTTGATGAAACTCTGTCTCTGCTGCTGCTGCTGATGAAGAACACCAAGAACACGAAGAACAGACTCTCAAGGACAGTGTTTATCAACAGTGTCTAAGACGCGCAGCCGTGGGTCGCAGTGCAGTCTAAACAGCAGCAACACTTGTTTTTTATCGTTCATTCTGAGACGCTTTTTGTGCGTCGCAGATTACAGTTTTACACCATTTTCTCTTCTTCTCTTCATTGTAAACACCATTTGAGAAATAAATAAATATTTTGAGCGTGTTTTTATCATGATGAGCTAAAACCCAACACTGGGACGACGGAGGAGGGTGAATTTCATACACGGGTAAATTTATTTTATTCTTTTTTATGACTTTTTCATTAATTTAAAATTGAAATATGATTTGAATTAATTGGTTGTTATTTAATTTGATGATGTATTCTTAGCTTAGGTGTTTTGATACATCATGCTTAGGACTTACAATCGATGTTTTGAGAATCTATCTTGGCAAAATCAGAGTCCATGTTAATTTTATTGAGTTTTAAATTGTCAAAGAATATATGAATGAACCCTGTGTAGTGAATTCGGCCAAATCCTTAGTCCCAGTACCTCTCGCCCATTGTTAATATTTTTGTATATATAATTTTATTAAATCTTTAAATTTAATCTTCACAAGTCCGAGAGTTTGAACCTCATTAATACAACTTCATCAAAAATCTTAATCACTTGGCCGTGCCTAAACCATGCCAAAGCCACGCCGGCCATGCCTCCATGCCGTTGGCTGCCAAACGAAGGGTTGCAACAATCAACGGCCACCCTTCCTTCTAAGATGCAAATCTCAGCCGTCCAAGTTTCCCACCAAATGCGTGGCAACTTTTGGCCCAATGCCAAGCCCTAATTTTGGCCGCGCCTAAACTATGCCAAAACCCTAATTTTGGCCGCGCTTAAAACTTTGCCAAAATCCTAGCTTGGTCGCACCTAAACCACGCCAAATCCATGCCGGCCATGCCTCCATGCCACTGGCTTCCAAACGAAGGGTTGCAACAATCAACGGCAAACCTTCCTTCTGAGATGCAAATCTCAGCCGTCCAAGTTCGCCACCAAACGCGTGGCAACTTTTGGCCCAATGCCAAGCCCTAATTTTGGTCGCGCTAAACTATGCCAAAACCCTAATTTTGTACGCGCCTAAAACTATGCCAAAATCCTAGCTCTGTCGCGCTTAAACCATGCCAAAGCCATGCCGGCCATGCCTCTATGCCGCTGGCTGCCAAACGGAAGGTTGCAACAATCAACGGCTATCCTTCCTCCTGAGATGCAGATCTCAGACGTACAAACTTGCCACCAAACGACTTGTGGAAATCTCTTGGCTAAGGTGCCAACTCTTGGCCAAGGTGCCAAATCCCTAATTTTGCCACTCCAAAGCCATGCCTCCATGCCGCTGGCGGACAAACTGATGGTTGCAACAATCAACGGCTATCCTTCCTCCTGAGATGCAGATCTCATCCGTACAAACTTGCCACCAAAATACTTGTGGCAACCTTTGTCTACGCTGCCAAATCTTTGGCCACGTCACATACTTAGCTATGCCAATTCTTTGGTCACGAAACCAAACCCTAATTAGCCACGCCAAGGGCATGCGCAAGCCATGCCACTGGCTACCAACGGAAGGTAACCACAATCAACTCTAGCCTTCCTCTCAAGATGCGAAATCTCAGGCGTCGAAAGTCACCACCGAATCGGCAAGCCTCTCAATCTTAACTTGCCAAATAATAGCAATATGCTACACGTTTTCCACGAAAACACTCGAGACATCAAAACATGTCACAAACTGGGGGATGCTCATCAGGGTATTGGTCTGGCGGTTTACAGCGTGCGACGTACACTAATCCCGTTACAAGAAAGTTCCATAAGAGTGAAGCGGTTAGTAAATACAAAGAGTAACGGTGAAACGTTTCCTTCATTATGGAAACATCAGTTCCAGGCGTTACCCGTTACCGCTTTCTTCCATTTAGTCAACCGTTTCCACTTCTTACGAGACCAAAGTACGTTTCGTTGCGACTTGTATAAATAGGTCTCACTTATTTCCACTAATAACAAGTTTTGGTCAGGAGAATACAACACTCAGAAATTAGTTGTTAGCTTTCCCATATGTTAGCTTTCCACTTTCTGATACAAGTCGTCAAACAACTACCCTTCCAGAATCAACTATTGTGGTCTCAACACTCTCTTCGCTTCCCTCCCTAAGACCAACCCTTCTCCTTCATTTTGTGACCGAAGCAAGTCTGGAACGGCCATTTCTTGGTTTAGACCGGATTTGTACAGATTGATCTCTCGAATCAAAGTACTCCCTCACAGTAGATTGTTTAGGGTTTAGACTCGTTTCTCACCCACACACTCGAAATTACCAAAATCAGCAGAAACTGTTTTCACTCTCAAACAGGTTTGAATTTTGCTCGTAACCAACCATAAATCTTAGTTACGGTTCGTAAAGATGAACTACCAACCGTAACTGGTTAAATTTAAAGAAAACTCAATCGTAAAACCTGTTACGGTTGGTAACTAAATGCTCGATACGAAATGGTTACCAACCGTAACTGAAGAAAATTCTCAGATATAAGAACATACGGTTGGTAGTTGAACTATTACCAACCGTAACAACTTCAAAATCTCTAGTTACAGTTCGTCATAGAGTTAAAATCAACCGTAACTCACATAAACCCAGAAACTTCAATTTCAATTTTCATCTAAAACCCTAATTTTTGATAGAAATTAAACTTAAATCGAACAAAATAAACTAAACCCTAATTGGGTTTTTCAAAACATACTTCATATAAGTCATTACACTACACTTGATTAATCAAAGACGATGAAATTTTGAGTTTTAATGGAGGTTACTATTGATGGGAAGACGAGAAGAGAAGAAGAAAGAAAACAAATTTTCAATTTAGTTTTGATTTAGGTTAAAAAATAGGGAGGATAATCTAGTCAATTTACGTCTCCTTTAAGACATCCCCTACCCAACTAGAGGGACATTACTATCACACTGCCGTCTAATAAAACATGCCCCCCTATTACAAGCTTGCTCTCCAACTCTTCCTCATGCAGAGAACTATAATCGGAGCTGATGATTTTAAACATGATAATCAAATAACCCTCGTCTATCTCTAATAGAGATTCTCTATCTATCCTCGGTCGAGAAGGATAATCTCAGATCTATAATTAGGGGATTTCAAATTCTTTTCTTCAGTTTCAGAAATCCACAGAGAGACTGAATCATGAATACTGAGTCTACCACGAACGTTTTTTCTCTTGGATATCGGCAAGTAAAAAAGGGTATCCATCAATTTCGTATCTTTTCATTGCAATTTCTTTTTTCTTGCACTGATTTTGATTTTAGGGTTTTTCCTTTTGAAATTGATGAATACCCATTTTTGATTCTAGAACTCAAAGTATCTATATCTATGTAATAAGTATTGAGTAGAGGTTCATCAACATCAAATATGAAAGAGAAGAAGAATAAGTTCCAAGTTGCAATAGAAAAGAAAATAATGTGAACATGATGATGATAATCCCCGGTCTTTAGAAAGTAAGTTGTTTTAATTAGGTCTGATTAATATATCTTTTAATGCCTTTTTAGTTTTTTTAGAATATGGGGATGATGCAGTTATCAACTAGAAGAACTAGAGAAAGCAATGAGGGAAAACACTCAGCTGATGATATATTAGATAATGTTGGTGCACGATGTTCTTAATTCTCTATTATTCTTCTTTTATCCGCGATTTTTAATTGATAATTTTTATGACCACAAGTTAGCTGATGATGTATTTGATAACGTTGCCACTGCAGATCTATCCAAGGAAAATGAATACAGCTGATGATGTGAACCTGGCTGAAAATTGCTCGTTTGACTGAAACCTATGCGGGTTCCATTTTTCAGGTGCATTTGCCTTCATAGCTTCAAAAGAATTTCCAGAATGTTAAGAGAACATTATTTATCCTTTTCAATGAAATTGTATTGTCGGCTGCTGGATTCTCTGCTGCATTAGTTATTTAGCCTTTTCCAATTACAGAGGTTTGTTTAGATACTTGTAACCATAAAAGTTGTTGTTCCTTGTTGGGTCGCCAGTCTAGCTAGTTATTTGTCCATTCATAATTTATACTGCTGTTAAGTTACTGTGGTATTTTTGATTACTTATTCGACTTTGTGAAACACTTACATATTACTGTTTTTTAGGTTAACAGGGAGATATATGACCATGAAGAATTGGGGACAAAGTTGAAGAATCATAATTTCATAACTGGAAGTGATTGTGAAGTTATTGCTCATCTTGTAAGTATTCATGGAAGTTTCGATATGCTCGCTGACATGAACTATTAGATTGTTAGTGGACTTATTTTAAGGGTTTTTAGGAATCTGGTATTTTACTGCCTCACTCCTTTCTTTAGTGCATCATAGTTTTACATCCATATGTTGTCTTCTCCTTAAATTTGGTGGATTTTCTTTTCCTCGTTCTCTAGATCTCAAAGATGGAAGAAAGTTGCAGATTATCTTGGTACCCATCATAACGAATTTAACTTCAGAGTCCAGGTAATTTTTTCTTGCCAGGGTGTAATGCGTATTGGGTGCCCTATGCAAGACGGGATGGTGATTTAAGTTTTGTCTTTGCTATAACAGAAAGGACCCAATATTCTCTATCTTACTATTGAATGCAAATGTGTATGTACGGGAACGATTGTTGCATTTTTGTATAGTTCAAAAATGTCTTGCGTTCAACTAGTTAGATGAAGGTCATTGTTCTACTTAAACTCCCTACATGCTTAGATTCGATTTTCATGCAGTGTACTTAATGATTGTACAGGACCTTTGGTGTTTTGAGTTTTTCTGTCAATCACTAGTATGTACTATGTGTATAGAATAATTTTTTCTTCTGGATACCTAAAATCTTTCCTAAGACGGTATGGTACTATGGTTGTTTCACATTAGTTTAGTTATTGTGATTTACCAGTTATATTGGATTGTTATTCCTAACACACCCGCTGGATGAATCGTCATGGTATCGTCACTAAAGATAACTTTTTTCAGATGGGCCTAGGTTATATATTCATGTAAAACATACTGAACTCGGTAATTAAGAATGGATTTTTCGGCCATAACTTTCTTTAGCGGTTACTTTTATCAATTTAATACGTCTCCAGATATTAAATTTAGGTGCACTTCTCCAGCAGAGAATTATTTTTTCTATAAAAGAACCCTTCTATGTTAATAATTTTGAGATTTGCAATTTGTATCCACTCTACTTCCTTGTTTTTTATCAGTTTAACTGACTTTTTTTCTTCATTTGGCATTATTATGTAAGACCCAATGTAGGAATGGTACCTGGTGGAACTAATGTTGGTCCTGGAGGTCTCCAAAACCAAGTTCGCCCTCTTGTCAACATGAGAACGGTTCCTGGAGCTGGTAGAGGTGATTGGTGACCTATGGGGTGAAAAGTTCTCCCTGCCTTGTGTGCAGAAAGGGTTTCATCTAGGTTTTTGATTCCCTTGGAAATTTGGAAGAGGATCGGAGTTCACACTTCTATCTCACAGGTAATATATTCTTGAAATAGTACATATGCTTATGGAATAGCGTCAGCTGGCATACCTATTCCTGAGAATATGCAGTTGTGTTGTTAAATAAACATTTTCTGTTTTATTCCTTTTCTCGGATACAAGCCTGTCCTATTTCGGTTGGATAACCTAACAACATCTATTCTCAGGTTTGTTGTTATTGGAATCCACAAGTAAAGATGTTTACTGCTATAACGTATCTCCGATTTCTATCATGCACAGGCTTTGCACTGTCCCATACCACTTATAGGCTGTCCGCTTTTGTGGGTGATGTGTGTATGCTAATTGAGTCCGTGAAATATATGTTAGTTGAACTCAGATTGTAGAGCGTAACTGCTTTTCGAGTACTTTTTTTAATCTATGCTAATTTTATTTATTTGAGATTGAAGAATAGGAGGGGGTGACGGTGGTGTGATGCATATTCATACTCCCTTAGTCAACCATGATATTTCTCTCCTCCATTTCATAGTCTATGCTTGTTTACTAACTAATGATATGAAACATTATCAGATCTTTTCCAGATTGTTGTAACATTTTCTTAGTGTTTTGATAGTGCAGATCATGTTTCACTGCTCAGTTCTGTTGTAATTATGTCGTATTTTCTTGAACTTTTGATTTAATTTTTTGATGTTGCACATTTACTGCTGCAGTAACGAAGAAGATGAAGGCGGTTGGTCACTTGAACCTAAGTGTTCGCCACTACACCTCAGGTCTGTCAAATTCAGCTGTTTTAATAACATTTCTGAAACCCATGAATTTGTGTGATTTACTTCTTGCTGAGTTATGAGAACATTTAACAGGTACCTCTTAATCTGAAACCAAAGTAATCAGTGTTGTTACTATTGTTAGGTTCATTTCTTAAGTTTCGGAGAACACGTCGAAAGTGTACAACAAGTCTTGGAGTGCAAAGGTAATGGTTTTTCTTGCAAGGGTACTGCCAGTTTCTGTTCATTAAACCTTTAGAGCACAATGACATGTGATTCACCTGTTAGTTATAATTTGGATAACATGGTTTGGTTCTGCTAGTTAATCTTGCGCTTCATGTTTCATTACAGATTGTTTTCTTCAGGAAATGAAGGTGTTAATGATGCCTAGAAACCTGACGAAGTTGGTGAAGGGATGAAATTTATTCATAGAGCTCAGGTAAAATTTTGTATCCTTACATGATGAGAAACTTAGCAACTAGTAAAATATTAGGTTGAACTACCAAAGATTTTATATGTATGCAATCTATAAGATAAAAAAAATCATGATTGGAAGTTTGGAACCATTCATCAATATCAATGAAGTATTTATAGGTTGTTTGGATGGGAATTATGAGATATTGCAGTTGCATATGTGAGCATGTTGAAATGGATGAATCAGGATTATTGGAGGGAAATATTTGGGGGGAATCAATTTTGACTTAGCCAACGAAGACTTGACCATATTTTTTTTTCCTCTTACTAAAATATTAGCAACGGCTTTTGCTAGTTGCTAAATTGTAGTCAAAATCAAGTCAACGTAGACTTGACCTATAGTTAGTAACAGAATACAAAGTTTCCCAACAGCAAATTTCAATTGCTAAAGTTCTATTTCTGTAATAGTTGCTGACCGGATTTCGCAACAGTTTTAAAGCTGTTGCGAAAACCTGCAACAGGGTGTTTCGCAACAACTGGCTGCTTATGCAACCCCATTCAGCAACTGGAATTATATGTTGCTAATCCCTTAATTTGGTGTAGTGCTAATGTAATAGATTATCTAGGAATGAAATAAAAAGTGCATTCGTAACGGATCTACAATCAATCCCGGCATTGTATATTTATCCAAAACAATGCCGGAATTCTGGAAAAACTAAAATTCTAAAGGGTTTACAGAATGCCGGCATGGACAAATATCTTATTTACCATGCCGATTTTCTGGAAAATTATCCAAGTTAAAAAAAAATCAGATTTCCGACATGGATTCGATAAATATTTCCATACCGGCACAGTCCAAATTCTATACAGGAACTTGGACCCTTTCTTCCCCACCTTCCGGCATGGTTTTCGAAAAAAAATTAAATGCCGATATTAGTTGCGGCATGGAATTATAATTACTTATATACGCTGGAGACAATTACGGCGCTGTTGAACCTAAACATTGCAATGCCGGCGCCTCTGGTGTAAAGAAAACTTACAAAAAAAACATTTTTCTAGAAATCTAAACATGTTCAACATAAACCAAACAACTGAATTGTGCTTAAATGTTCTTAATCCAAGTATCATAAACCAAAAGGAAACCAAACAAATAAAAAGTTCATCATGAGTTACAAACAAAAACAAGTTCGAAATTATTCAAAACGTAACAACCACCATCTAAATGAAGAAACACAAATACAAATCTTATGTCACTTGGTCTTTTACTAATTGGAGAGTACCTTCCTCGTTTCCCCGAACAAAGCATTTGCATGAGGGTCCTCCATATTATCAAGCTTTCCTCAACTTTCTTTATTTCTTCACAGGATAACACATATCCTTTCTCGTTGTTGCAACCAAACATCCTCCTCAACTTTCCAAGACGCCGCCGCTAGTTTCATACATCCAACACGTAATTAGTATATATATATATATACCAATATAAGATTATGTGTACATTACACGAATGAGCAATTAACAATACTTACTAGCAATCCAACGGTCTTTTGAAGTCCGGCCATTGCAGGTGGTGCCTCTGTAGGAGTTAGAACGAGAGGGTTTTTCTGGGGTGCAACTTTGATGTCGTCCGGGCGCATGACAAAAGGATGCGAATCTTCCATGTAATAAAACATGTAGTCGGGGTGGGCTTCATCACCGTTTTATGCAAGCTCCCAGTTACTAATATCTACCAAACGACGTGGTTCCCTATCCTTCCAATGTGTTGGTTCTAGAATTTGCGTATACTCTACCTTCAACCTTAAGGAAGTTGAGTAGATCAGAGAATGGTCAACAACGTACCTTTCAAGAGAGGCTGTCTCAGAATAAGTTAATTTCTTATATCCAATTGTTTCCGCATGACACGTCGGGGATCATCCATAACGTATACCTTTGGGCAGAACAACGATCCATTGTAAAACGCAGTGTTATGATACCTCAAAATTTGGTGGTTTTCTTTAGCCTCCCTGTAAGGGTCGAACACAACCTCTTTGGTAGTCATCGCGTCCAGAGACAATCTCAAATTTGTCAGTCGATAATTGTTACTGGGCTTCGGAATATTGTTGAATTCGTATCTCTTAGCTCTATGCGCCTCGGGTTCGGAAAGGTTTTTGATCTTCAAGAATTTTTAGTTCGTGAACAATGTTGCGAAGTGTTCATAATTCCACACCTATACCAATGTCGAATGATAGATATAATAATAAGTGAATTTTGTTTCTAAGTTCATAATAAGGGTACATGTGAACAATATACATAAGAACATAAGTTTAAAAACAAAATTACCTGGAGTAGAGTGAACCTCCCAACAAATTGGTTTGTAACAGCCTTAGAGGCCCTTCTCATCTCCGTCACCAAACGTTCCATTACCACGGTCCCCCAAGAATAACTACAGACCTCTTTCAACGGAGCCAAGTATTTAAGGTGGTTTGCACTAACCCTGTTCCCACTAACGTCAGGGAATACCTTAGTTCCCAAGATGAATAACAGGTACACGACGACTGTATAACGAATTTGTGTTGGGTCCCATCCATCCTTGTCTTTTCTCTCATTCATATTTTCAAATGTCTCCTTAAGCAGCTTCAACTTGATGGTCTTTGTCCTACTTTTCTTAGATACATAGAAGTTTTGTAGTCCAACTCAAACAACTTGTTAGTCAGAGCGTGTAACTTTGACCATTCTAGGTTCGGACGCTTATCTCCTTCTGCAACTGATTTTCCGGTAACCCATAAGCCTAGAATGTTCTGGCATCATCAGGGATCAAGGTCATCTCCCCAAATGGGAAGTGCATGGTATTAGTTTCACCATGATACCTCTCGAAGAAGTAATTGACTGTCACATAATCATACTTCACATAGTTTTCAAACAAAGCATATAACCCAGATTCCTTTACTAATTGTTGGACCTCTTCACATTCTGTAACCAAATCCCAATGAGTCGCGGCTTGGTGTCGGCGAACACGCACAACCTTCTTATAATCTTACAATTAGGAGACAACACAATTAAGAGATTTTACATAAATACAAAGCAATACATATGCACAAGATAAAAATTCTTACATAGGTTTGATAGATAGTACGAGCCCGCGTTTCATGGTAGCCAAATAACATTTTCGGTTCCGAAGTTTCACCCTAAATTCTACCACGATCAAGGTCAGGGTATCATCTCATCAGTATGAGGAAGGTGCGAACCTTTTACTTTTCCTTGTGTCGGTTGTTGACTTGACCCACCATCTTCCACTAAAACTTAGCTTTGGGTTGCTAATTGACTTGGATCAATTTACTCTTCATCTTGCTCATTGTGCTCAACTGTTCCAGCAGGTTCACGTAACACAAGTTTTCTACAGTCACCACTACTCTCCCAATTTTTGCCTTCTGTAGAGCCTGCCCCCAAACGCTTGTTGCGACCTTGTTCTCTCCCTCGACGAGGCAGAGGCTCAGGAGTACCAAGAACGTTCTTCTTTCTTTTGTTAATGCCAATATCTTTTGCTTTTCCTTTCTTAGCTTCCTTGGATTTAGCCTTATATAAAAAGAAACATGTAACAAATCAATATAAGACAACTCACAATTGTATCTGCATAGAAATGCTGTATAACGGCACAAAACCATAACTGACGGCATAGGTTTACGAAATACAGTCCATGCCGAGACCAAAAACCGACATAGTAATTTGACAAAAAAACTATGTCGGGGCATAATACCGGCATTGTCGACTCGACAATGCCGGTATTCTTAGGTAATTCCTAGGTTGTTACTGTATACCAAAAGAGCACTGCCGGCATAGGCGAAAAAATTTACAACTATACCAGCATGGTATTTATCCTAATTTCAATGCTGGGACTAAACAGTCAGTTTCAGGTGATTTTAGTTTTGTATCCGGCATAGTATTCATACTAAATTCAATGCCGAAACAGGATACCGGCATGGTATTCATAAGAAACTCAATGCCGTAACCAAGTACCGACATTGTATTCATACTAATTTCAATGCCGGCAGTGACTGTAACTCAACTGTTTGAGTTAAGATTCGCGATTTAACCTAAACCCACTGCCTTAAATCGATTAAATCACTTATACAACAGTTTAGAAGCATTTACCTTCTCATAGAAGTCATTTGTTCGAGAGTTTGATGGTCCGAATCCTCTTCTTCTTCCTCCTCAAGAGCAATCCGAGCATCCTTTGTTCTTGTTTTTGCTGAGCAATTTATTTTGATTTTGATTCCTGATTGGGATTGTATTTCTTTCGTGGAGGCATGGTTATAGATTCGAGTAATCGACGAAAATATTTTTGAATCGACGGTTAATCGACGATGATGAACGATGAAAAAAAAAAATATTTTCAGAACCCTAACCTCTCATAAGAATGTCGGAACAGATAGGGGAGATGGGATATGTTTTGGTTTTTTGATTTTAAGTTTGAAGAATTTTATTTTGTGGGAAGGATATGATAACCTTTTTTCATAATGTTTTTCTAATTAACTAAAGGGTATTTTAGTATTTCCGCCCAAAAAAAAACCCTTAGCATACATTAATGGATAGGGATAGTAATTCATATCTCTCGATTAATATAAATATACCCAATTGCGCGTTCTTAATTAAGCTTCCTACCTGATTTTATGATGCGATGTTTACTGGCAAGCATGGTGTATGTATCCAACATGCATCCAACTAACAATACGAAATGTAGCTAGCAGAATATATTTTTTTTTTAAATTATTATTCAACAGGAGGCGAAGGCAATAAAACTTGACTTTCGGGTTTGCTTCTGCTAGTTGTACACGTATATTGACCCAGTTTTATCTGATTGAAAATTTATGTAGTCGCTAGAATATATGACCTGACTTCTGTTAGTTTAACTTTTGTGTTCATCTTTGCTGAGATGGTTATTGATTTCTCTTGATGAAATTCAAATTAGTAAAGACCAAGCAGAGGAAATTCAACTTGTTATGAATATAATCAGTCAACCGGTGCAAGAGGCGTCGATTACATGTCAACCTGCGTTATTATGGCAAATGAAATCAAAGGAAACTGAGATAATGAGGTCATCAGAGGTTAAAGATAGAATTAACGCGGCGCGAGTTGATCACAAGAATAATTTGAACCCAATCCAAGTAAGCAGCAGTTACTTACAAGTAACTCAATAGAGAATTAGTCTATTTCTCATGCACCTATGACAGTTTGTTTCGTATTGCAGAATATTAACATATCCAGATCAGATCAAATTCCAGCTAGACTGGTGATCCATAAATACTAGTATGTCGAGCGTCTTGGTATGCATTCATTTACTCTCCTTAAAGTTTAAAGTTTAATTAGAATGGTTCTTCTAGACGAGAATACTCCATCTTCGCCGCCGTGTATAGACAACAACGAAGATCTTGTAAGAGAGATTCTACTCCGTCTACCATCTTTATCACTAGTACTCTTCAAATCTGTTTCAAAAGGATGGAATTCTCTAATATCAGATTCTTATTTCGTTCATAAGCATTCCCTTCGGAACCGTCTTTCAGACGTCCCTAGAAAGTTTTTGCTCAAAATTGCATCGCATGTTCAATCCACACACCACTGTATCTCTCTTACCGAAAGAGAATTCATAGGGACATCGTCACCATCATCCATAGTTGCTCCAACGGTAACTTTCACGACCCCAAGGATAGAGATTGCTCAATCCTGCAATGCCTTTTATGTGGTAAGAGTTATAGAACTTACGACGGTAATTATGACTACTACATCATTAATCCAGCCACGAAATGTTGCAGAATCCTTCCTCCATCTCCATTTAGAAACCTTAGTTCAACCGGGTCAGTTTGCAGCATGAGTTTAGTTTTCGATTCACAAAAATCAAAATACTATCAAGTTGTATGTATTATGAAAACTGACTACACCAACAAGTATCAGATTGAAATTTACTCCTCCCAAACAAAATCTTGGAGGCTCTCTGGAGAACCTTTTCCATCAGCAAGGGATACTTATGATAAGCCTGGCGTATTTTGGAATGGGAACTTGCTCTGGATTCGTAACTGGAAAGATTATTCACGTTTCAATATCGAACAAGAATCGCTGAAGACAACGCCGGTGCCTTCGAGACACGATACTGGTGGCTGGGATAGTATGATGATTAAAAGTGATTATTTTGGAGAATGCAATGGGCATTTGTATTTTATTGAGATTTATCATTCCTCTGCCACTCAATTCCACGTCTTCGAAATGGAGAATGATTACTCGAGGTGGAACGTAAAATATCGTATTAATCTTGAACAATTGATAATTGCTTATCCAGGTATCATTGAAAATCATGTTGAAGCTAACGAGTTTTTCCACCATCAGTACAATTTCACCGTATTGCTGGTTGACGAAGACGCCGTATCAGCTAAGTTAGTGTTACAAATACCAGACAGGATTATATCCTATGATCTAAATGAAATGAGTTTCAATGACATTCTTGATTTACCAAACATTCATCCTACGGATGCAGTTTCGTTTTCGAATCCTCGGTGTAGTGCTTATCATTATATCGATTCAATAGCGTCTATTTGATGCATTCAGCCATCATACATTTTCATTTTGCAATGAGTTGTTGAATATTGTTAATTGTTGTTTGTGGACATACAGAACTGATGTGGTATGAGCGAGTGATACATACATGTATTATAGTCCATTTGTGGACACACGAACTACGCGGGGTCCGAATGCCCACAATCAATCATTAAAGTCTAAAGAGATTACGATGATGATACCCTGATGTGGATTCATTGGCTCAAAACCCACGGGTTTATCATGGCCTCCTCCAGCTTCCCCGTGCGTAGCGATTATGCATGGGGTACAAATATAAAAGGAAAACAACATATATAAGCAGATACGTGCGGAGCTAAATGAATGTAAAGTGCTGAAATGTAAATAAGACCAAGGTTTACGTGGTTCAGCACTAAGGCCTACGTCCACGAGGTTTGTTGTTCTACTATATTATTCACGGTTACACGAATAGTTGAATGACTTTGGGTTTACATATTTCTCTCCACTATGGGGTTAACTTACCTTTGCTATTCTCTCTCTCTCTCTCTCTCTCTCCTGATGTTTTTTCGATCCCCTTCTCTCTTTGTGGAGATTGGGTATTTATAAGGTTGGAATGTGGGACCCATCTCTGAAGACCGTTGGAACCTTATCTTCTCGTGTCCTTGCGTCCATCACGCGGATGTCTGCGTTTCCCCCTCGATCCCGCGGAGGCATCTTCGCTCGTTCCATAGGTCGGTCGACACGTGCACTGCTCAGAGTGTTTAATGCGGGTGGTTGAGGGGTCTGCTCGTGTCAGACAAGTGTCTTCTGCCCCTGTCAGTCCGTGTCAGCTGACTTTCTCTCCACCGTTGATCTTAGCTCCTCTTCTGGGGATGAGATAAAGCAACTCCTAGGGGTTTATTTGGTGCTTCGTGACGCATCGTGTTTTGATGTTTTGGGTTGCATGCTTTCCACGTACCTTTCTGTATACACGTGTCCGATAGTGAGATATATGTGTACACAATTTGCCCCTTTTCTTCGGGCTTAACTGACTAATGGGTGCCTTGAAGAAAAACTATCGTCGCACATTCTTCTCACTCCTAATAACTTCTCCTAGATACTTGGGCATGTCTTTTATTCGTGCATTAACTGCTTATGTAACGGGCACGTTTTCCTATTTCTCCCTTAATTTCCTCTTTTCTTTCGGGTATTTTAAGGATAGAGAGGAAATTTAATTTCATTCTTCCTAAACACTCTCTCAGTTCATTGTTCCTTTAAATTTCCTGCCTGCCTTCATTAAACCTGTGACCTTAAATTCTTTGTCAGTCTTCATTGCACCTGTGATCTTAAATTCTGTCAGTCTTTATTGCACCTGGGATCTTCCCCTGTTCGTTTCTTCTACTTGCTGTTTTTGCCGGTGAGTTTTTCTTTTCTTGATTTCACTGTTTTATGCCGTGTTGATTTGTGAATTTTCTGCTATTGTTGTTCCTTGTTTGTGATGAAGAAATTTTTCTGATGCTTGCATACTAGTTTGCCCCTGTTCTTCATCTTAAATTAAGGCAGCCATTACTTCGAGGGTGGAGTATTGAGATTGTATCCTAATTTTAGGGTTGTTATGTTATCGTGGTTGTATTGCTATGAATGTGTTTTTTGATTTTTGGTTATCGTGTGTAACTTGTTCTTGATTTTATTCTTTCCGCAGCCATGTCTGACCGTCCGCGGCCTACTTATGAGACTCCTGATTCTAGGTTGTCGAGATCTCCTCAGCGTCGAGAGTCTCAAGATGATGTTCGTCGTAGTCGAGTCTCTTCCGGAGCGAGAGCCTCGTCTTCTCGGGAAGAGATTCCTCCGATAATTCCGTCTGGTTCACGGAGAGTCTTTAATCACTCAATGGTGCGTCCTCGTGAAGATACTCGGAGTACGCAGGCTCCTCCCCGCGCTGTTGCTTTTGACGTTCCTCCTTTACGTTCGTTAGTGCCCGAGCATCATCTACGGTCTTATCCAACTTTTAAAGGGAAGAATACAAAGGGCGTAGCTCCTAGGGCTGAATCTTCAAAGAATCCCCCCGTGAAAAGAAAAGCGTCTGAAGCGTTTGTTAATTCATCCGGCCCCGCCGAGGAGGATGAGTCTGCTCCCTTGATACGCAGTGTTTCTGTTAGCAGGAGAAAAGTAACCTTCAAGCATATCGATCTTGAAATATTCAAGGAGAAGCATGAGCTCCAAGCCTTCGGGGTTCGTTTCTATGCCCCTGAGGATGATATTACGTATGAGCTGATCTCTAAGTACGAATTCGATGAATTTCACTTGTTAACGACGGTTGGGGCCTTCGAGGCTGGTCTGATGCTGCCGTTGTACAAATCGGGTGATTCCTTCTACTACGACGTGCTCGCTAGTCGTGAGGGTTCTTCCACAAATACTCATAGCCGTTCCGTATCCCAACTATCGGGGAATTATCTCCGCGCCCTGAAGGAATGCTATCTGCGGATTAAGGGGGAAACGTCGATGACTTGCTACGTCCCCAATCCCTTGGAGAAGGAATGGTACACTCCTGAGAATTTCAATAACTCCTTCGGTGATTACGTCAATAGCAGGAATCGCAAGCCGTGGAGTGTCAGCCTTCGGAATCTTCCTGCTCCTCGAGGCGAGATTCGTCTGTTAAATGAGGTCAGCGATGCCAAGCTGAAGTATGTTCCTGGCACGGAGGCGTCCAGTCGTCGGAAACTCTTCCCCGCGCGAGAAAGGATCAAGCGCGATCATGACTACGAGTGGCACGCCACTGTCATTGAGATAGTTGGTCCGTGGGCTTACGGTTGGATTCCCGGTTCCCGCGGATGGCGGCCAACCGAGAATAGTAAGCCGCGCGAATCTCCTCCCGCTCGCTATGGAGATTTCTGCCCCTGGCGTCTGAACTTTGCGGGCATGAATTTTCCTTATGCCCTGGATGTCGTAGAGGGAGACGAGGAGGATGGTTCCGGTGCTATGCTCTCATCGAAGAATATCTCAGCTTCTCAGGTACGCAGATTCTAGCTGTGTTTCGTTTTTATAACTTCCATCGGACGGGAAGAATAATTCCTTTGCGGTGTCGGTTTCAGGTATTGAAGAAGAAAAAGATTAGGCCGAAGCAGTCTTCTACTATGGTGGTGGGCGAGGTTGAGGCCCAAGAAGAAGTTACTAGTCCCGTGAACGAAGAGTTTGCTGAGGACGAGATTACAGATGGGGAGGAACGTACTGGTACCTCCCCTATCAATGTCGAAGAAGAGGTCTTCGCTGGTCACGCCGGTGATGGAGGAAGGAACAAGGGTGTAGTGGCGGATGATGTTGTCATCGAGGATGTTTCCGTCCCTGCTGGTGATGTCATGGATACCCTTCCCACTTCTCAAGAATTTTCTTTCGATCGGATGTATTCCACGGGGGAGTTCTTTGACGAAGCCCTCGATTTTCCCGAGGACTTCTCTTTACTTTCCCCTAATGACGATTGGGATGTTCTTGGTGGTGATGGTAATGGGGATGCTGCTGTAGAAGGTGTTGGTGCGGAGGAGCCTGCTGTGCATGTAGGCGCGGAAGAGCATGCCAACGTTCATGCTGAGGGGGTCGAGTCGGAGAAAGGAAAATCTGTTGTTGACGCGCCCGCCTATAGTCTTCCCCAGTCGCCGATGTCTGAGGGTGAGGATGCCATCATGAGTTGGTTTAAGGAGAAGAATCTTCTGTTTGTCTCTCATCCTGCTCCTGTGGTTGTTGGGGAAAAGGAATCAACCGCGTATACCCGTCGCATGATGGAGATGTCTTCGGAGGCGCAGGTGTCTGAAGCCTGGGGAAAAAGGTTGACCGTTCCCGAAGCTACCCTCGTGCCGGAGCCTCCTACTTCTGTTGCCGATATGATGGCTGTTGCCGACGGGTATCAATATGGCTTCTCGCAACAGCGTGTGCTGGAGGTAAATTTTCGTGCATGCTTGTACGTGAGAATAGGACGCTTCGGTTGAATAATGTTTCGTTATTTTGATGTGTAGATGATGAGGAGCGAGCATTGCAACCACGTGCTGTATCAGTTCTTTAAAGCAAAATCTCTGAAGCTCGAGGCTAAGCTTCGTCATCGGGAAAAGGAATTATCTGCGGCTGAGGTGGAAATAGAAGAGCTGAAGAAAAGCCTTAAGGAGAAAGAAAAACTGGGTGAAGCAGAGGCTGATCTTCGTTCAGAACTTATTGCAGTGCGTGCTGAGTTAGAGCAAACCCGTAGCCAAGTTTCCACTTTCACAGGTTTGGTTCTTTTCCCTCGCCGTATGTCGTCATTCTTTTATCTCTTAGTTGTTCTGTCTGAGTCTCCCCACCCTATGTCCAGTGGGTGGCATCCCCGAGCTGGTATGGCTTCGAAACGAAAGAGCTCGGCAAAAATCTCGTATTAGAGATTTGGTTGAGAAGATTAAGAGTGAGGCTAGGAAATGGGATGCTCGGGCTGAAGTATGGCGCGCGCGGCATGTTCAGATGGTCGACATGCAAAATCTGTACAACCATGATCGTGCTTTATTTAATGGCACACTGCTGTGGACCAGTGATAATCTGCGGGAAGCCCGCGAGCGTACTTCCTTGTTGGAATCTAGGATTCAGCTATTGGAAGAAGAATTACAGATGGCGCGGTCCATTCCTCTTTCAGGGGTCCAAGATAATATGCTTGGTCTTGCCAGGGAACGAGATGATGCTCGTGCTGAAGTCTACGCTCTCAGCAATGCTCTTTCCGCGTCTCGTGCCGATGTAGCCCGTCTTGCTGAGTCTGAGAGGAATCTTGAAGTGTGCATGTACAGACTCAGCAAAGGGGTCTCAGAGATAAATAAAGAGGTCGACCACCTTCGTCATATGGACTCGATGAAGCAGGTAGAATTAGATGCCTGTCAATTTACTCCCACCAACCTTCAACTAGACTATAAGAAATTATCCGCGGAATATGATCATCTTGATGAAGCGCGAGATGCGGTTGTTAATGAATATGAAGAGGCTTCGGCTTGTGTCGAAGGTATAATCCCAATTCATCGAGTGTGATCTTGTTTGTTTTCTACGCTAACTCCGTGGTGTTGTCTTTTTCAGGGCTCGAGGAACGCCTTCGCGTCACAAATGAAGAACTTGAAAAGGCTCAATCTTCCTTAGCACAGCAAGAGGAACAAACCAATCACTTCAAGAATTTAGCAGCCACCCGCGAGGAGGCCGTTGGTGCTGATTCCAGAGAAGTGAATCGGCTATCTTCGTTATTATCCCAAGCCCAACAGCGGACAACAGTTATTAAACATAAGGCTCGTTGTCAATTGGCTGAGGAGACGAACAAGATGCTGGAGAGGATAGAACTTGGCCTAAGGAATGAACATGGTCTCGTGAAGAACTATCCTCGTCGTCCCGTTCCTGCTGCATTGCCCAGCTCCTCGGGCCCCTCTTCTGGTGGGAGCGTTCCATCAAGTCTTCGGAAAAATCCTGACGACGGGACCGCCACCTAGGTAGAGATCGCAGCGTTCTGTAGGGTCCGCGGCATAATTGTATATTTTGTAACAATGTAAAAGGAATGTTTTTTGA
Source organism: Papaver somniferum (assembly GCF_003573695.1). NCBI lineage: Eukaryota > Viridiplantae > Streptophyta > Magnoliopsida > Ranunculales > Papaveraceae > Papaver > Papaver somniferum. The sequence continues at coordinate 227,197,561 of NC_039360.1, forward strand.
TTGTGTATCCTTGGCTTTGGCCGTTCACTTCTTGTAATCACCCTTTATGAAATGAATCCTCTTCTTGATATACCTACAATGTTTTTGTATTTTAAGTTTGTGAAAAATCAAAACAAAAGTTGTTAAGTGTTTTTGAGTGCGATACGAAAGGAAGGTACCTTCGTGATCGTCTTGAGACCTGTCACCCCGCTGGCAAATCCTGGGCCAGAGGATTCCCAGACGGTGGGGGCCGGGGCAACGTTCTAGGATATGGGGTGTAAAATATGTACGCACCCATTCCGTCGACCCGTTGCCTTAAGATTGGTTGGGTATCTCTTTCTGCTGGGTGCCTTCCCCCTGGTCTTACACTTATGGACACTGATGGGGGAGCCCTGAGAGATTGTAGATTAACTACTTTCCCCAATATTGTAGGTAGATTCCACAGACTTGATAATTTGAAAGCTTGTTTGATTGATAAGTTGAGGTCTGCAATTCCTCTTCCAGAGATAGAAACATGTTGGGCGGTTAGGCTCCTTTCTTCTTCTGGTACATTCCCAGCAGATTCAAATCTGCGTTGCTTCTATGGGAAGTATGGTTTGAGCCATTTAGCATTCCAAGGATGCCGGAGGACCTCACCTTTTAGATTACGAAGGTAGTAAGAACCATTACCCGCAATGTCGTGGATCATAAACGGTCCTCCCCATGTAGGTGCTAACTTTCCCCATTTCTTTTCTTGCTGATATCGTGGGATTGTTCTCAACACATACTGTCCCTCTACAAAATTTCGTAGCTTTACCTTTTTGTTGTACTCCCTTGCTAGTCTTCGTTGATAATTTTCCATCTTTTGCAATGCTACTTCCCTTCTTCCCTCCAAGTCGTCCAACCTTTCTAACATCATATCTGTTGTGAGGTTTTTCTCCCAGGCTTCGGTCTTCGTGGTTGGCATGAGGATTTCTGTAGGTATGACTGCTTTAGCTCCATAAGTAAGAAGAAACGGGGATTCCCCGGTAGCGGACCTTCGTGTTGTCCTGTATGCCCATAAGACATTGTGCAGTTGTTCGCACCATCTTCCCTTATGCTCGTCTAATTGTTTTTTGAGTATAAGGGCGAGGGTCTTGTTGGTAGCTTCCGCTTGTCCATTGCTTTGAGGGTATAAGGGGGTGGACTTGTTCTTTCTTATTTTAAAGGTGTCGAAGAGCATGTCTATATTTTTTCCCTGTAATTGCTTGCCGTTATCAGACACAATTTCAGCAGGTATACCAAATCTGCAAATGATGTTCTGGAATATGAAAGTGAACACATCCGCGTCTCTGATCCTGGCCAAGGCCTTAGCCTCCACCCATTTACTGAAGTAGTCCGTGGCTACTATCAAAAATCGTCTCTTCCTGGATCCTTCGATGAAAGGCCCGACGATGTCTACTCCCCATTTTGCAAATGGCCACGGGCTATCGACAGAGTTTAACAATGTTGCCGGCGCGTGGATTTTTTTCGCGAAGCGCTGACATTCTTCGCATCGTCGGGACATCCTCGCAGCATCTTGTATCATGGTCGGCCAGTAATATCCTTGCGTTTTTGCCTTGTCAGCTAGTGATCTCATACCGCTATGATTCCCTGCGTCACCATAATGGATATCATTTAGAATTCGATGCCCTTCTTTGTGGGACAAGCAGCGTAGTAATGGTCCGAGGAAGGATTTTCTATACAGGACCCCGTCCCGAAGATCGTATCTTCCCACTTTGGAGAGCGTCTTTCTAGCTTGCTTCCGATCCGCAGGTAGGCTTCCTTTGTCGAGGAAGGCATGTATTGTCACCCTCCAGTCATCTTCGTTGCTGAAATCTTCGTCTTGATTTGCTTTTGACAAGATTTCTTCATCAAAGTCGTTATGGATGTCTTCTCCTACTTGGTCTTCGATATATTCTTCCATCGTATCTTGATTGGTAGCGAAGGAGAATTGAGATGCAATCGAAGGCTCGTATACCCTTGCTATTTTAATACCTTCGGCATTTTTATCCCTCAACATGGATGATATGTATGCTAGTGCATCCGCATGCCTGAGGTCCCTTCTGCATAAGTGCCGGAACTTAATGTTCGGGATTTGTGAAGCCAATGTTTGGACCAATGCCATGTAAGCTGAAAGGGTGTCATCGTACACATTATATTCGAGCCCGATTTGCCGTATGACCAGCTGCGAATCACTTGTCAGCCTTACATCGGTTACCCCCATCTCTATTATTATACGTAGGGCATGTACGACAGCTTCGTATTCAACAATGTTATTGGTATGCTCTTTGAATTCCAATCTAAGTGCCTGTATGATCCTTTCTCCAGTTGGGGTGATAATGACAATACCTATTCCTGCCCCTTCCTTATTTTTAGATCCGTCGACGAAGACTTCCCATTGTCTATGACTCGCAGGTTCGAGGATATCCATTGGATCCTTGATTGCTTCCTCGGCTTCCGGTATTCCCTTGATCTCTTCGTCGTTGTCTAGAGGGAGGTCTTCTAAGAAATCTGCCAGAACTTGGGACTTCTGAGAATGTTGAATTTCATGAATGATGTTGAATTGGTCCAGATGGGTGTTCCATTTGGCTATTCGGCCCACTTTTCCCGTGCTTTTGAGGACTGCTTCCAATGGTGCTTTGCATGGTACCCTGACGAAGTGAGTTAGGAAGTAGGTTCTCAGTTTTTGGGTAGCCCATACCAGTGCGAGGATGAGTTGTTCAATCTTAGTATAATTTCTTTCCGCGGGATTGAGTGTCTTGCTGACGTAATAGATAGGCTGTTCTATCTTTGTATTGGTTTTGACTAATACCACGCTGACTGCGTCCTCCGTTGCTGCTATGTACAGTGCCAAAACTTCATCAGGGTCAGGCTTCTGCAGGATAGGGATCGAAGCTAGATGTTCTTTGATCTTTTGAAATGCTTCCTCGCAATCGGCGGTCCATTCGAACCTGCTCCCTTTCTTAAGAATATTGAAGAAATGTTTGCACTTGTCCGAAGACCGTGCAATAAATCTGCCCAACGCTGCTATGGACCCATTGAGCTTCTGCACTTCCTTTAGATTCTTTGGTGACAGCATCTCTACTATGGCTTGAATCTTAGCTGGGTCTACCTCGATGCCCCTTTTCGTCACCAGATAACCGAGGAACTTCCCTGAGGTGACACCGAAAGTACATTTCTCCGGATTTACTTTCATGTGATGCTGTCTCATTGCATTAAAAATATTCCTCAGGTCCTGGTGGTGATTTTTACGCAGCTTGCTTTTGACGAGCATGTCGTCTACGTAGACTTCTAGGGTTCCTCCAATCCATGGTTTGAAGATAGCATCGACCATCCTTTGGTATGTTGCCCCTGCGTTTCGGAGCCCGAAAGGCATTCTGGTATAGCAATAAAGGCCATGTGGTGTATAGAATGCTGTGTGTTGCTGATCTTCTTCTGCCAGGGCTACTTGGTTGTAACCAGAGTATCCGTCCATAAACGACAGCTCCTCGTATCCTTCAACTGCTTCAACCAGTTGATCTATGCTCGGCAGGGGATAGCTGTCCATTGGACACGCCTTGTTGAGATTAGTAAAGTCGATGCATATCCTAACCCCTCCATTTTTCTTAGGAACAATGACCATGTTGGATATCCAGGTAGGATACTTGACTTCCTTGATAAATCCTGCGTCTAGTAGCTTCCGAAGTTCTGTTTCTACCGCCTCATGATATTCTGGAGCCACTTTTCGTATTTTCTGCCTGAACGGGGGTGTGCCCGGTTTGATGCGTAGTTCATGTTGGATTACTTTTGGGTCGATCCCTGGCATATCTCCTAACTTCCAGGCGAACACATCCGCATATTCCTTAAGTAATTTGGTTAAGGAATGTTCTCTCCCTTCGCCCATGATGGTCCCGATTTTGACCATCTTCGGGTCTTCTTCCGTTCCTATGTTGATTTCCTTAGTGGGTTCCACTGGTGTGAACATAGGCTTTGGGTTTCCGAGGACTGGGGCGCTCTTTAATTGCTATTTGGCGTGTTTCTGCTCTTTGTTGATTGTTGAGGTACTTGTTTCCGAGCCTCGGACATTACCCTCTTTCGTCAAGCCTTTCCCTGTGGTTTCCTTAAGGAATAGTTCTACGGCTTTCTCTTTCGTGGTTTCTTGATTTCTTACTCTTCGGATTTTTCGCTGTTCTTCTTGCTCGTTGTTGATATGATCCTGAGTGGCCTGGCATTCTCGTGTAGCGATTCGATCTCCCTTGATCTCCATAATTCCCTCAGGTGTTGGAAATCTGAGGTACTGGTGGTATGTTGCCGCAACTCCTTTGAGCTTGTGTACCCACTGTCGTCCAATAATGGCGTTGTAGGGGGAAGGGGTATCCACCACACTGAATCGGGTATCCAGTTTCATGGGCCCTGCGTTAACCTGTAACACAATGTCTCCCAAGGGCTTCGTGGCCGCTCCATTGAATCCGTAGATGGTGTGATAAGAGGTCATCAACTGTTCATCATGGAGCTTCATCCGCTTGAATGCGTCATAGAATAGGACATTCACAGAGCTTCCCCCGTCTATGAGGATCTTTTTGAGGTTACATCCCGCTATTGGTAATGTCAGGACCAAGGGATCGTTATGGTCTTTCATATCTTCTTCGATATCCTTGGCATCGAAGATGACAGGTAATTCCATCCATTTTTCATGTTCGTCCACTGTTATCCCATCGACCTTATATAACTCGCAGCGATCTTCGAATTGCTTCCGTAACCTTTTTCCAATCTGGGCTGTGAGCGAGGGTCCTGTGGCTTCGGAACACGAGATGGTGTTGATTGTTCGGTTTTCTTCCGGAAGTTGGACTGGTTTGGTTCGTTTGGATCTGTCCTCGGTAACCTCCTTCCGTATGTAATGTTTGAGCTCTCCCGCATCAATTAATTTTTGGATCATTGTTTTAAGGTTCTTGCATTTTTCGGTCTGGTGTCCGTTGAAACAGTGATACTCACAGTAATCTTTAGACTTCTCGGATCTCGGGGGCTGCTTTCCCTTAGACCATGGCCATTCTAAGTTTTCCCTCCCTTTGATCTCTCGCAGGATACGAGCATATCTAGCGTTGAGTTTCGTGTAAACTTGGTCTTCGAATTTTCGGTCGCCTGTTCTTCGTTCATCCCTCCGTTCCTTTCTATCTTCGTGAGGTCTCTCATCTGAGCAACCCCTTTTGGCCCCATTGGTTTGTTCTGCTGAATTGGTGCGGTGAGACCTCTGCGGATATTCCCTCGGGTTTTCCCGTTGAATTTCTTCAAGTCGAGCATGCTTCTCGATAATTATTCGGAGATCGCCTTCTGTCTTGGGCATGCTCCCGTGAATTTCAACAAATAGGGGACTCATTCGGTCCAAGCCCCACTTATAGCAATTGATGCTTACCACTGGGTCCACGCTTCCTATGGCTTGGCAGATCCTATGCCATCTGTTTGTGTATTCCCTCGTGGTTTCCTTGTAGCCGATTGCTAGTGAAAAAAGCTTATCCATCCCCGTGTTTACAGTCTTGTTGTACATGTATGTTCTTAAGAATTTCTCTGCAAGTTGGTCGTATGAGTGTATGGAGTTTGGTGGCAGATTATCAAACCATGATAACGCCGATCCCTTCAAACTTGACGGGAAGTATCTACAGAGTACGGCGTCGTTCTGTCCCCATCTCGCTAGGACGCGGTTGTAGTACCGAACATGTGCAGCAGGGTCGCTGGACCCATCATAGCATTCGAACGTCGGGACAGGGCATTTCAGGGGAATAGGGGTGTTGGCCAAGCGATGCGTCAGGGGCGTGGAGTTAGCTTCTCTCATAACCTCTTCTAACCTTCCCCCACCTTGTTTATTTTTCAATTGCCTGATCTCTGCCATCATCTCATCTCGCAGTTCCTCCATTGCGCGTTGGTGCTCTAAATTCTTCAGATCATTTCCGTTTGACTCTTCATCGTCATAATCCGGGTCGGATACGCTATGTCTCCTTGTCGCGTCTTCATTAGTCGCTAGGACGACTCTACAGTCTTGGTTTGGCTCTGGTGCTTTGGAGCTTGCTTCATCAAGTTGTTGGCTGGTCTTTGTGCTTAGAGCAATCCGCTCCTTTAAATCTTGATTTTCTCTGGCCAAAAGAGCTACAGCTTCTGCGTAAACCTGTTGGTTCCTTCTCAGTTCCTCGAGTTCAGCCATTAGTTGGTGTGATTGGTTGGACCCCTGATTGGGAGTCCCCGCACGTGCCGCTACAGCCGTGGCGCCGCCCTCCTCCATGGTCTGTACTAAAGGTGGCAGGGGTTCAGCTTCTGTTGCTGGTGTTTCCAAATTGGAGCGAGCGCCCCTCTGCGGTGCCAGAGCCGCCGGTATGGTTTTATTCTGGTTATTTGTTAGCGGCATTCCAAAGGTTAGTAGATGCGTGGGTTGGAATGTTCTGGATTCATCCACCCTTTCCCTTGGTTGGTTAAGTTGACTCATGGCGAAGGTATTGCTAGCCTCCGCAGCCTTCGGGACTACCGCGGCTTCCCCGTATTTTATCGTTGCTGCTCTGAGAGCCGCCATTGCAACAGAATTAACGTTCATGGGTGAAGTGATTTCAGTGGTATCCTGCCTTCGATTGGTCATTTTAGTTTTATCTCCTTTCTGCTTGCTTCGGGTGATGATCGGGGTTGTCCGGGGTGTTTCTTTTGACAAAGCTTTGGATTTTCCTGCTTCATGCGTCTTCTCCATCACGTGCCCTTTTGTTGATGACGAAATCTAGCGTAAACTCGCCTTTTTTACTCACAACACGTTCTCTCTGTATAAATTAATTCAAACAGAAACGGGAATATCCGCGTGAAGCGGGTTAGTTGTCGAAATACAATTTTTCAAGAGGGGATTAACACCCGCAGGCTATAAAATACGGGTTAAAGTTTTATTAAAGGCGATCTTTAGTATAAAAAAAACTATGAAAATTGTAAATCCGACGGATTAGGACAATAACCCACGCTTGGAACACTAACTCTTATCGAAGGCAAAAGGTGGTTTTTTGAATATAATACAGTTGACGAATGATCTATACGGTCAGAGCTGATAAAATCGGAGCAATCATATGCCAAATTAGAATGAAATCACAGGACAAGATAAATCTTTTACCGGGACGAAGTCCCTGTTTCTAGCGCCAAATTGTGGACACACGAACTACGCGGGGTCCGAATGCCCACAATCAATCATTAAAGTCTAAAGAGATTACGATGATGATACCCTGATGTGGATTCATTGGCTCAAAACCCACGGGTTTATCATGGCCTCCTCCAGCTTCCCCGTGCGTAGCGATTATGCATGGGGTACAAATATAAAAGGAAAACAACATATATAAGCAGATACGTGCGGAGCTAAATGAATGTAAAGTGCTGAAATGTAAATAAGACCAAGGTTTACGTGGTTCAGCACTAAGGCCTACGTCCACGGGGTTTGTTGTTCTACTATATTATTCACGGTTACACGAATAGTTGAATGACTTTGGGTTTACATATTTCTCTCCACTATGGGGTTAACTTACCTTTGCTATTCTCTCTCTCTCTCTCTCCTGATGTTTTTTCGATCCCCTTCTCTCTTTGTGGAGATTGGGTATTTATAAGGTTGGAATGTGGGACCCATCTCTGAAAACCGTTGGAACCTTATCTTCTCGTGTCCTTGCGTCCATCACGCGGATGTCTGCGTTTCCCCCTCGATCCCGCGGAGGCATCTTCGCTCGTTCCATAGGTCGGTCGACACGTGCACTGCTCAGAGTGTTTAATGCGGGTGGTTGAGGGGTCTGCTCGTGTCAGACAAGTGTCTTCTGCCCCTGTCAGTCCGTGTCAGCTGACTTTCTCTCCACCGTTGATCTTAGCTCCTCTTCTGGGGATGAGATAAAGCAACTCCTAGGGGTTTATTTGGTGCTTCGTGACGCATCGTGTTTTGATGTTTTGGGTTGCATGCTTTCCACGTACCTTTCTGTATACACGTGTCCGATAGTGAGATATATGTGTACACACCATTAATGAATATTCCGAAGTGTGAGGAGTAGTACATTTAGCACATGCTTCCGCTTCCGCATGCACGATTCAGTTCATGTGCTTGTAACTCTGCGCTAATATGGGGTCGAGATCGTCTGTGCCACTGCTTGGGTGTGCCCTATGTGCCATACCAATAGAAACACGGTATTTTCTCTTGGATTTGTAATATCTTCTTTAACTAATTAATTATCTTTCCTAATCGATTAGTGTTGTATAAATAGAAAATCTATTTAGTTAGTCATGGTTAATGAGAGGAATGATGTGGCGTGTTTCTATTGGTATGGCACATAGGGCACACCCAAGCAGTGGCACAGACGATCTCGACCCGCTAATATGTATATCATATGCTTTAATAAAGAAAGTTTGGTCTCTCCAACTGCTAAAAAGAGAATACATCTAGTTATTGAGACGTGTAGCAACAAAAAGCACATCCTACAAATTCATAGACATTTATGTAAATTAAAGATAATTAATCAAGGCATATATACCGTCCTGTTGTTCGTCCGAAATCCATTGCAAGCAAAGCTGATGGATCAGGACATAAATCAAATTCAGATTACGACATCTCTTCAGCAATCAATGAAATCCTCCTGGAGGAGCATGAGAAGGGACTCCGTTGTCAGGATACTGCGAGTCGATAGAGATGGTTCTTGAATTCTCGAGGAAACTCGGTAGAATTAAGAACAACCTCTCTACCGTATCTTTCCCCATCTCTCCGTATTCTGTCTGCAAGAGACCAATATCCAGTAAAGTGAGCTGCCAAGTTTGCTATATATCTCTTCAACGATAGACCAGAAAAGTGAAAACTCTTGGGAAAAGAACTTCCGGACGCAAATCTTGTTTGTGGGTGCAAAATATCGCACACTCATTAGTTACGCGAATTAGCATATTTAGCAATATGCGAAGACGAACAAATCTTGTTTGTGGTGCAAAATATCGCACACTTATTAGTTACGCGAATTTGTATATTTAGCAATATGGGAAGACGGACACACATTTATATCCGAGATGACGAATTTGATGATGTCATTAAGTCACAATAAAAGTGTGAAGATCTATGCGTCATCAAAGAATCCGCGCGGCAATATAAATGTCCAAGCGATGTTGACGCACGTCAGATCCGAAATTAGGGGTTTTATTAGCTGTCATCCACTATGTAAACCCCTATATAAGGGACCAACCACTATTGTAAAAGGGGGAGATCTTTTGGTGAGCAGAACTTAGAATTTTAGGAGAGAGAGTGTTATTTGTTTCCCAAGTTAGGGTTCCATCATATCTCATTTGTATTTTTTCTAAGTTTTTAATAATAGATCTTGAGTATTTCATCATGGTTTCTTAAATTATTTTACAGATTATCATTAGGGTGTAGTTGTTGGATTTCCTGCAACTACATTCTGGCGCTAGAATACAACTCGGATGAGTAATTGGGATCATCCTTGCCTGTGTGGATTTATAGAAAAACAAAAAAAAAAAACTTTTTGTTAATCTTGTTTTTACAAAAGAGATTTTATTTGCTGTTTTTGTGGAGTTTTGAGAACTTTCAGCGTAGAAAAGATTTCTTAAGAGTGTTTAAACACACATATTTGATTTGACGAACTCATGATTTGATAAAAGTTTTCATAAATATAAGAGTTTATCATGTGAAGCATCTTTACTCTTTCGGTTTACCTCAGGAAATCCGGTGAAATCTTAGGATCTAATAATCTATTTCAGGAAAAGGAACAGAAGATCTGTTAAGGAAGGAAGCGAAACAACAAATGGAAACAGGGTCATACAAGAACGCGCAGAGTCAACAGAAACAAAATAAATCAGTAAAGACAGTAAGGATTGTAGGAGAAAGAAGAGGAAGCAGACGTCTGCAGTACAGTTCAATAACAAAATCGATTTTAATGTTAAAGATTTTCACGCAGGGATTACAGGAAAAATACACAAGCGCGACTATGAAGGAAGGAAGATCCTTACTGTTGATAAAGAAGCACCCCTGAATGAATGGCAAAAGCAGAAGATAACATTTACAGCAGATGAAATACTAGAAAAAAGCTTAAGGCGAACAGATCCATTGGTTGTCACTATACCTGTCAGGTGAAACGAAAACGGAGACGGCGCGAAAGCATCAGAAGAATGGGTGATAGATCGAACTTTGATAGATACAGTGAGCTCTGTGGATATCTTATTTTACAGCGCTTTCAGAAATATGGGATATAGTGACCCAGACCTAATGCCGCCTAAATACAACATCCATGGTTTAATAAGGCGATCACAAATCCTAAAGGTGAGGCGATTATATGTATACCTTCGGGAGAAATTGAAACGCAGGTAACGTTGTGCGTAGTGGACGTGGAGTCACCATATAACATGCTTCTAGGAAGACCATTGGTGCACGGAATAAAAGGTGTAGCATCAACTCTTCATCAACGCATACACTTTCCAATGCCAAGCGGTATAAGTGAAATCAAAAGAGATACAGGGGGTGCGAAAATTTGCAATCTAATAGATGTGAAGAAAGGACGCGTAAAGAAGCGAAAAGATCGATGGAGGAAGGCGAAGGAATCAAGAAAAGAAGAAGAACTGAGAATACACATGATAAGAGTGCAGGAAGGAAAGGGAATACCGAGTGAGATCCCAGAAAAGGAAGGAGAACCAGTGCATCAAATAAAGGAACCGTCGTTGTTGGGGGAGCCAAAGGCGAACTTTACCGTAGCAGATCCAACAAAAGAAATAAATATAAGGACTGAAGAAGAACCAAAGATGTTGAAAATAGGAACCAATATGGACAAAGAGTAAGAGGAAAGAACGATTAACCTTCTGCGGGAATATAAAGAGGTATTCGTATGGAGCATGGAAGAAATGCCAGGTATAGATTCTTTTGTTGCATGTCACAGGTTAGATATCAATAAGAATAAAGAGCCATTCAAATAAAGGATAAGAAATATAGCAACCGCATATCATCCTCAAATAGAAGCAGAATTGCAAAAAATGCTAGACGCAGGAATAATCCGGCCAGCAAAATACCCAGAATGGATAGCAAACATGATGGTGGTACCAAAGAAAAACAAAGAAATACGGATCTGCATCGACTTTAGTGATCTAAACAAGGATTTCCTAAAGGATAGCTTCCCACTCCCAGATATACCAAAAACGGTGGAAGCAGTTGCAGGCTATGACAGGTTATCATTAATGGATGGACATTCAGGCTACAACCAAATCCCTTTGGCAGAAGAAGATCAAGAACACACGGCTTTCTTTACACCAAGAGGATTATATTGTTACACTAGAATGCCTTTCGGTTTAAAAAATGCAGGTGCAACTTACCAAAGGATGGTGGAGAAACTATTCGCAAAGTGGGTTCATACAACACTGGAGGTCTATGTTGATGACATGTTGGTGAAAAGCAAGAAGGATAAAGATCATGTTGATAACTTGATAGAAATATACGAGCACATGCGACAATTTAAAATGAATATAATATCACCACAAGGAGCAAAAGTGGTGCACACATTCAGATTAGAGTTCGCATCCACTAATAATGAGACAGAATATAAGGGAGTCGTACATGCGTTAATAGATGACATCAAAATAACTAATGAATCACAACTAGTAATACGACAAATACAAGGGATGTATAGTACAAATGAACCATCTTTACAAAAGTACAAGAAACTTGTCACAGAACTGTCAGCAAAAATAAAAAAATGTGGACTGGAGGCATATATGCAGAAATGATGATAGATTCGTGGATGCACTGGATTTTATCGCATGTATGTTAGTGGATCCTACCGCACGGTACATAAAGATAAATACGCTCTGTTTTACATCAATCAAGAAAGAAGAAGAAGACGCAGAAGTTATGATGGTAGAAAATGAAGAAGAAGATCAAGCAGATAGGGAAGCGGACCGTAGAAAGAAACTCCACTTATATCTGGAAAAAGAAGAAATACCAAGAAACAGATTAGAAGCGCACAAGTCAAAAAGCCGAGCGACAAATTACGAGCTAAGAGAGGCATCCTTTACAGAAGATCCTACCTTGGACCATCACTCAGATGCCTGACACGAAAAGAAGGAATGAAAAATTTAAAGGAGATGCACTATGGTGATGCAGGTAATCATAGTGGAGGAAGATCATTAGATTACAGAACAAAGATGCAAGGATATTATTGGCCTTACATGCATGAGGATGCGAAAGAAGTATCAAGACGGTGCGAAGAATGCCAGCGACATGGGAAGAGGATACATGCACCAGGTGAGGAGTTAAGCTCATCAACAAGCGTATGGCCATTCACGAAATTGGGATTGGACATTGTAGGACCATTCATACTAGGAACACGGCAAATGAGATATTTAATTTTTGCAACAGACTACTTCACAAAATTGGAAGAGGTCAAAGCAGTTCAACATATCCGAGATAATGATGGGTTTACCTTCATATTTGAAAATATAATCTGCAGGTTTGGGATCCCTGCGCAAATGGTCTCTGATAATGGAAAGCAATTTGAGGGTGAAAACATCGAATTGCTACTCAACGCGTTCAAGATTCAAAGTGGAAAGTAAACTACTTTATATCCTCAAAGCAATGGGAAGGCTGAGGCAACTAAGAAAACAATTGCAGATATATTGAAGAAGAAGTTGGAAGGGCACAACAAAGGTTAGTGTGAACAAGTTCATAATGCAGTGTGGGCGTATAGAACAATACAGAGGGAAGCTACAGGAATGTCACCTTTCTGTCTAACATATGGTGTAGAGGCAGTGTTGCCAACTTAGGTTATCATACCAACCACAAAGAAAGAAGCATGGGAGAAGAACTTAAATACATATTTAATCTTAACAAAGCTTGATGACTTAGAAGAAAATAGAGAATTTTATCTACAGCATATGGAGAACTATCATAAAAGGCTAGCCCGAGAATATAACAAGCGCGTCAAAGAAAGAGAATTCCATCCAGGGGAGTTAGTATTGAGAGAAATACCGCACTATTAGAGAGGAGGAGAAGGAAAGTTGGAGAAGAAATGGGATGAACCTTACATAATAAAGAAGATAGTTGGAAATGGAGCATATAAGCTGATGGATCCTGAGGGGAAGAGCACGGGACGCAAACTTGACCATCCATGGAACCAAATATATCTGAAGAAATACCATCCACAGAACATGCGGTAGAATGAAGAAAATGATATGTATGCGTCAGAAAGAAGAATAAAAATGAAAGAAAAAGTTCTTTTATGTGAAACAATGAATATTTTATTAACAAAGGTACAAGCAGAAGAACGAGGCAACAATAAGACCTCAAAAATAAGACCTTAATAGGAGGCAGCAAAAATTAAAACCTCTAACTAGGGAGGCTCGGCATCCATTTGTGGCGTGCACCCTAGTTCGCGTAAATGCAAGAGGGAACAATAATACCTAACGCACGTCATAATTAGGGAAAACCTGGTAATGCATGACTCGGGCGAAAGCCATACCCTCCCTGGAACCTGAGTCATGGAGAATTGGGGCGAAAAAAAAAGCCTATCCAGGAGAGATTCCTTAGTCTACAGACTAAGGTACTAAGCTTTCTCCTAAGGAGTGTAGAAAATCGATCAGGGCGCCGCGGTACATGGTTGAGTCAAGGGTGCCTGGGGCGTCTGAAGCGTACCTGGCCAGTATTGACAAGTCCTGACTCTGATACACTCGGTCCTCAAGAAACCCCACTTAGGGTGTGGTCTTGTAACCATAAGCCATATCGGCGGAGGGATAAAAGGACACGAACAAAAATGATTGTTGAAATCACTGGATAGTAAGAGCCCACCCTAACCCGGTAGGGCTAAGCTTCCTTGAAGGGGAATCAGGGGGAATATAAGGACGTCACCCTCCACTAGGGAGCTGAATTGTGTCAAAGACGTCAATATCACAAGACTTTTACTCACGGGAGTAATCAGACTTGTTGTATTGACGCGTCAATATATCCTGCAGAAGCAATAATACGAAAGATGATAAGGCAAGATCAATGGGTCATTGCTTGCAAAGGCAATGACCACCTGCGATCTTGCCGCATGACCAAAATATTACCCTGGGGAAAAGATAATTCCTATCAACATGGGGAGGCTGACTAAGACCTCCACTTAGGGAGGCTCAATAAGACCTCACTATAAAACACAAAGACCAAATATTATAACGTTTAATATTGCAGGTGATGCATATGACGCACGAAAAAAATATTACAGATGATGTATTTGACGCGCAAAGAAATAAAATATGTAATAAATGTTTAAAGAAAGCATGAAATCCGTAGAATGACAGAAAGAAGTGTAGAACATGCTAAATTCACGCACAAGTTATTTCTCACAATGCAAAAAACAGAGGCAGGTACGGGAATAACATAAGGGAGGTATGATTCGATTTCTTAGAAATAACTTTGCGTAGAAATAGAAATGTGTTTCCTTAATGTGCAACAAAAATAGATAAACAATGATAGAGAATATCCAGGAACATAAGAGACAAAATAAGAAAAGAAGCTAAAGATCTCCCCACTAGGGATCATTTTGAGGAAAATAATCACTTGGTGCGGGAATCTCAGCTTCCTTATTGACAATTCCAACATATTTTTCAACATCTGGAACAACATCAGGATTTGGATCTCTAGGAAGATCATTGCCAGCATCATCATCTCTTGGTAGATCATTGAGAAGAAGAGCTCCTTCATCATCACAACTATCATAGTCATTGTGACTGTCAGGTTAAGGAATTTTATCATCATCAGCCACATCGAGAGGATCCACATCCAACAAAGGGAGTGAATTACTGAGAAAAATTCGATCGGCGAAAGACTGGGCTTTGATATGGCATTCCTGTGCAGTAGTTTTCTTGGTATTCTCCACCTAAACCTCCATCAATCTCTCAAGATACGAGCATCTCCTATTCTCCCTGTCTCGGGAAGAAGAAAGTGCCACGGAGAGCTTTCCGCGCTCTTTTTGAGTCGTATACAGGTCAGACCTCAATTTTTGAATGGTAGACTGATAGGATCTCTGAGACATTGCGAATACAAAAGACGTCAAATTAACATAAGAGCGACAAAATCACGCCAAACGAGGAAGTTTCAAAATAAAAGATGAGGCAGTCACCCCAATGTGACTACCTTCCTGCTAAGAAATAAAATATTGGATAGGACAAGACCACTATTTTTCATATCTTCCATACACTTATCAAAATCATCACCTACTAAACCTTGAAGACGGGACCGGATTTTCTTTTCACCTTGGTAAAGAGAAGCGTTCTTCTTTGTCAAAATATCATGAGATTCCTTTAACTTTGTATGTTGTTCACGCAACTTGTTCATGTTCACAGTCGTATTTATCTTACTCATCATAATCTTATCATTCTCCATAATTAACTTCTTCATATCCTTGTCATACCGGTTTTCCAATGCGCGAAGAGATTCCCCCTGTTCAGTGCAAGTCTTCCAAAGAGCATGATATTGGTGCGTAAATATCGCCTTCTCACTTAAGAAATATCACTTTTCTTCGGTAAGGGTGCAATTTTCATCTAACAGAGTTCGATTTCTCAAGTCAGCACTATACAATATCCCTGAAAGGCTGGATACTTGGGAACCCAGAAGATCATTTTGACTATAGAGGCGAAGATTTTCATTCTTTAAATTATCAATTTGGTCAATCATATATGAGTAATTGTTAATTAATTGGTCAAGTTGGCTCTGCAATCTCTCATTATCCGCACGGGAATCCTCGGCAGAGTGCTGATAATTATATCTCTCTGCGACACGCTTCTGGTTTAAATCTTTACGAACGTGCGAAACAATTTAAAAAGGAGCATGCGAAGGAACATGAAGAATGGACATAAGTGCGGTAAAGTAAAATATGTTCAAAAAGAAAAATGTACCTCCGAGATCTTGATTTTTATTGTGGCGATTTTCAGTTACAACAGCTTCAGCAAGAAGACAAGCCTTTAACTTAGTAACTTGACGAGAAAGTTCCAAAATGGTATAACTTGACTAAGAGAACCCTTCTTCCTGAACTAAGCGGCGACGAGATTCCTACGAAAGAATTAGTTTTAGATTTGAGGGTGCGAAAAGGCAGCACGAATTAAAAAGATACTCATAAGGAAACACTTACCAACATATCGAAAGCAGCATTAACACTAGGGTCTAATTGGGAGAAGATTTCGCTCCTAGTTGATCTATCCAGAGGAGACTCACTTAAAAGTTTAGCAAGAGCATCACAAAGACGGACTTGAAATGGATCACTGATAGATGAACGGGCGGCGCTGACAAAATCCAACAAGGGTTTGGTCCCAGATTCAACCCCTCCAGAAACACATTGAGCGGCAGTAGCAAGCGTCGGGAGAGGGGAAGTAGTCATAACAACAGTCATAGAAGGAGCGACAGTAATATCCTTTGAAACAGGAATTGATGAATCAACCACGGGCGTGTCAACATTCGCAG
The DNA here is from genome assembly GCF_003573695.1 of Papaver somniferum. Taxonomy (NCBI): domain Eukaryota; kingdom Viridiplantae; phylum Streptophyta; class Magnoliopsida; order Ranunculales; family Papaveraceae; genus Papaver; species Papaver somniferum. The sequence goes on from NC_039360.1 coordinate 227,213,978, forward strand.
AAGCATAGGCAGAGATATCCACCATTGACGCGCGCGGGTACATTTTCAGAAGTAAAAACAACATCATGCTCAGTTGGTGCGGCTTTCTCAGAACTTCTAACCTCTTTTAAAGACGCAGAAGTATCTAGAGAAGCTGAGGCAATAACATTTATCAAGGAAGCGACACTAGGATCATCAAGAAGGGAGCTACTCATCAATGATGCGGAAATATTCGCATCACCATTAGGAGAAAAAACCTTGGTAAAACAATCAACATCCTCACCAGAAGAGACCTCTGGATGAGTTCGAGGTATACTTTTAAGCTCTGGCAAGACAAGAGAAGTATTGATTGCAGGAGGACGATGCAGTTTCTTGACCTTCTTCTTCTCGCCAATAACTTCGCCCTCGGAACCCTTCGAGTAACAACCCAGATAAGAAACAGAGGCAACAATATTGTTTTAAAGAAAAGAAGGCATTTCTTACTACCTTGTCATGCGAAGATTTCCTCTTGCGAGATTCATCAGCAGTATTGTCCTTAGAGCTTGAAGAAGGATTAGGGTTTGAAACCTTAAAACGGTGAACACCCAGTGGGGAATCTTTGCTGCAACAAGATCAATAGGGGAACATGAAGAACAACAACAGATATGAAGAACAGAAAGCAATAAAAGAAGTATCAAAACAACAATGGCGGATTAAAAATTAAAAGCAGGAAAATAAAACGACAATGGTAGTGAGAATAAACTAACCTTTGTTGAGATTCCATAAAACCCCAAAGAAGATCAACAACAAACAAGATTTCTGAGAATGTAGAGATTGAAGAGTTCGAGCAGATGAAGATGAAGGAATTTCACAGAGAAGAAAGAAAATGTAAAGAAAAAAGTAAAGTCTCTCTCCTCACCATAGTTAATAAGAAAGGAAATCGAGGAGAGAGAGACATTCGGTTAAATCTAAACGTGCCGGTTGAGAAGGTAAGAGTCAATACGTGCAGACGGTTAAGCTCAAAGCCCGGAAAAATGTCGGTTGAAAGGAGTACGAAAAGATAAACGGGTGAGGCAAGAAGGAAATTAGAGTTTCTCTCATCGCTCCTTCTTCAGAAGTACGATAAGAGAAGAGGCAAAATGTGGGTGCAAAATATCGCACACTCATTAGTTACATGAATTAATATATTTAGAAATATGCGAAGACGAACGCACATTTATATCCGAGATGACGAATTTGATGATGTCATTAAGTCACGATAAAAGTGTGAAGATCTACGCGTCATCAAAGAATCCGCGCGGAAATATAAATGTCCAAGAGATGCTGACGCACGTCAAATCCGAAATTAGGGGCATTATTAGCTGTCATCCACTATGTGAACCCTTATATAAGGACCAACCACCATTGTAAAAGGGGGAGATCATTTGGTGAGAAGAACTTAGAATTTTAGGAGAGAGGGTGTTATTTGTTTCCAAGTTAGGGTTCCATCATATCTCAAGTGGGGACAAATTCACATAATAAAATTTAGCCATATCAGCGTGTAGGCGGTCAAAGGCCGCACGACTTTTTTTTCGCATTTTAATTGTTTTTATATCAATTTTTAAGTAAAGATCTGAGTTATAAAATATTTTAATTAATTTAGGGAAAATAATTTACATTGTTTTCATATATATATGCATGTATTTGATGCATTTTTATCGATTTTGTTAATAATTTTGCCCCCATTAAGTAGAGGTTTAATTTGCCCCACTAGATAAATAATTTACAGAAATTATAATTCTAATTTAGTCAAACTTCAAAATCAAGTGGGGTCGACGGACCCCACTTGTCTCCATTTCTCTCCGTCAGTGGCGGATCTATGTATAGACTTGGGCTGCTTAAGCCAGCCCAAAGTTTAGATAAACACCAAATTATACAGTGCTTTTAAGCTTGAAAAAAAAATCATGCCTAAAACATAGGCTTAAGCCACCCCTACCAATTTAATTAGTTCTCAAAGCCACCGCACCTATATTTTCCAGCTCCGCCTGCTCTCCGTCTCTGAGTGGAGGGTATATTTTAAATGGTGGATTTTGAAGGGTATTAAAACAAGTTTCCCACAAAAACAAAACGCACATAAATATAGAACTGAACCAATTTATCCAGATGTTTAGAATTATTTGCTATGATGCCACCAAGGTCTAACATTTAGTGGAGGCATATGAACAATGCTTGTTGTGGGTAATACATCAGGCCGAGGAGTTGCTGGAGCACTTTAACTACATGTACTGGCATCAGACTCAGAATATGAACCCGCGCGTCTGTTGTTGATCTTCCGCAGAAATATGAGAAGCAAGTTCACTAAAACTGCATTTTTAAGCTGTTCTGCTGCAGTAGTTGCCTGTTATTACATGCAACATTTCTCTGAACGTGGATTTTAAGGCATTCACATTCAAATTACAAATACAGGAAATAAACATAAAGAAGGCGTAGGAGTTGGTATTTGAATGTAGATTAGTATTCTTGTTTAATCCATTCCCGAAGATATCATGATACTAATTAAACATACTAGTTGGTCACCCGTGCTATGTACGGGCCAGTGTCTGGCTTATGATGTTTTAAAATTCAATAAACTTATGATCCTGAAAATTAATAAAACATCCAGTAAACTAATAAAAACGCAATGTAATAAAAGAAAACAAATTAAAAAGTTATGACTTTTTCTAGTTTTGATATTTTTAAAATTTCTGGAGTTTATTCTTTCTTTTTTTTGCTTTTTAATGTATTTTATTTTTGCATTTTCTGGTCCATTCAATCATTATGTGCATGTACTTCGTCAGCAAAAGCGTCATAGAGATCGCGATACATGATAATCTACTCAAAAGATTCTCGTTTGGCCATTTGATTTTTTATAAGCTTCCTAGTTTCGATGATGTCCGTCGATATTTTTGGTATATCATTGAGGTTAAATAGATGTAGTAATTTTTTCGATAACTTAATAACTTTTTCTGGTTTTCTTTCTTTGCATAAAACTAAAAATACTTTAAATGAAAATTAATCACTAAAGAAAGAATAATTAGAACTAAAATAACATAGAAAAATCAGAATCAAATACTCTCTCTGTCTTTTTCAATGTATCTGTCTTCTATTCTGTTTTGGTCTGTCCTTTTTCTCTATCCGCTCTTTTTATAGACATATTTTCTCATTAAACTAATCATTTTTAATATGAACTTAATCCGAAATTTTAAATTGTATCTCAATATATAAATAAACAAATCTATTTAAGATGTTTCTTATCAACTTTCATTCCTTTTTTAAATAAATAAAAATATTAACTATCAGATTCTTTATAAAGCTTTTTATCTATCTCCATTCCCTTTCTAAATAAAAATATTTGCGTCTATATTTTCTAAATAAAAATATTTATGGCTATAAAACTCTTTTAAACATTCCCCAGAATAATAAAATTACCTGATACATTTCTTTTTATCAGTAATAATATAACATTCAATATGGTTGGTCACAAGATACTCACCGGTCTCTTTAATAACTTGACTTAGTCAAATAAGACATTTAATAAAAGACATAAGAAATACAAAATAGAAATTACAAACATTCAAGGATCCACATGAGTTATTAATTAATTCAAAAAACATACTTACACAATGTTGTACCCCACTTAAATTTTTGATGGAGCAAATCATGTTGAACCGGAAACACTTTCATTTGTTCGTGTACTTTGACTTATGTAGAAACTATAATTACTTCCCTGGCGCAAGGTCGTCTTACTCATCTAGGGTGTCCTATGCGAACTTGAAATTTAGGGTTTTTTATGGGTTACCAAATCATTGTAAGAGTTAAAATTTTAGATTATAATAAAATAGATTTTGTATGTTTAACGCGATAACTTGAATTAGGCTATGGCCGTAACAAACATTTCATCTCTTTTGGTTAGATTTTGGGTTCTAAGCCGAAATTTTGGCATAAACTACCGCCCAAACCCGTTGCTGTTTTCAAAAGCTAAGATTTTAAATAACTTTTGTAGCTGTTACAAACCATTTGCTAACAACTATAAGTGTTACAAATTATCTGTAATGCAAATAAGTGAGGCAGAACACTTTACTCATTATATGTTACACATTAACTACTATTAGAAGAATTTTTTTTATTTTGACCCCTTAAAATTTGGGGACCTAGGCGACCGCCTAGTCCACCTTTCCCCTAAGACGGCTCTGCCCTGGCGATTTCCACTGAAACGGATTACAGAGTCTCTCCAAATCATCACCGTCTTTTCGAATAAAAATGTATCTGCGTTCAAAAATCTCAGACATATAGTATATGCCAAGCAATAGTGAAGCGAGGAATTATTGTTCCTTAGTGGGGGAGAGGGAGTTGATTAACCAAACCAAGGACAGTTTTTTGATAAGATTGTTTTATGAATTTATCTAGTTCATGTCTTCCGTACAACGGTCTCATAGGTTGAAACTTATACATGCAATTTATAAAACAATATCTGATCTTTTTCAATTTTTAGTTTGGATTTTTGGTTCAGGTTCCATCATAAAGTTGGATGCTCATATTTCCTTTAGAAACAACATTATCCGAGTATCTTAGTCACCCAAGTTATATACACCATAGAAAAACAACATTATCCACGCATCTTATATGTTAAATGCAGTTCATTATATGGTTAATCATTTGCAATCCAAACCGACGCATTTTTAGTATTTGATGTCACTGTCACAGTGGAATAATCCAAGTATAATACGTGCTTCTCTATAAGTCTTGCAGAGGGCTACGCGGTCCTTCGAAAATGTTCAGCATACGAAAATACCTTTCTACTGCATGCAGTATGATGATCATTGTACAGTCTTTTTTTTCTTTTGATAAGCTAGATGCAGCTAGCACATTGAGGATTCAAGTTCCTGAACAACCGAGTCTACCAAATTCATTTCGTTTTTTTTCTTCTTATCATCCATTTTGTTGTTTTCTTCTACTCCATTGTGTCAGGTTACTTCCCCAAATGAACTTTGTTGGAAAGCCAGCGTAAGTCAGTTCTCTAATCATCTCCCAAATGAAAATTCCCTTCTGCATCAACTACATATTTCAAGGACAAATGACTATCCCTGATAAGTGTTCGTCCCTTGACTATCCTTGCAATCTAAAAGCATGATACTCACGCGTGCCTGACGCTTCATCGTGGCGTCGTTGAGATATAAGTTTTGTGTATTTAATTTAGGAATTACAGACAAACTCAACCTGTACCCAAATCAAGTATTTGGTATCTCTTCACATGATTGCATCTCTATTCATGCTACGATTTACCCTTGCTTCTTCTGGATCCATCCTTGGCGATCTCGGAACTACTCCTATAACTGTATTCCTCCTTCGGACACTAAAAATGCATTTAAAACAGTAATTTAATATCTCATGCAAGTTGAACAATAATGCACACATATATGTACATACATCTCACCGAGACGTATTCCACGTGTTCTCTTATTTTTCCTCTCTAATATCACACCCTACGTCGCAAACGATTTAGTCTTGCTTGTAACAGAGTTACCGGCTCCAACATCCTAACTTGTTTAATTGATTTCTTGCATTAATTATTGCGTTAACAAAAAAATAAAATTTTGTTTCCATGAAACTCAAGAATACCAAAGCATGCATCGTAATCGTAAATATGTGTATGTCAAACGTACATTCGGTTGATGTCAGTAACTAAATGAAAATTTTAGTTTGTTTTCCGCCACAATTTTTGTAATTATTTATAAACTTTTTAGGGTTGTTCCAAACTACTGTGAGTTGCAATTTCAGGTTGATATCTTGTTGAAGCTTGTGTATACCCCAACAGTGGTCTTGATTGGAAACTTTCCCACCATCTAATATATTTCAGGTAACATATCTCTTAATACAGTTGGAAATATGTGTTAGGAACCGTATCTAGTAATCAGTCCTAGCACCAACACTATCTTTGGATTCTCTTTAACATCCTAACAATTTTTAACGAAAAGACGCGACTCTGGGTAGGATATCAACAGTCAGATTATTGTAAGAACCCACAATATCAATAGGGAACCACCCACTAATTCGTAACTCTGAGTTTTTCTTAATTTGTAACTCAATTTTATCTTATCTGTTGGATGTGCTACCAGTATGAAAAAATGCTATTCCTAAAGTAGGTTCTTGTAGTTTGGAATCACTCTAGTTTGAACAATTATTGCCGCCGCTAACCACACCGATGCATAAGGCCCTTTTGCATGTCAAAGAAACATTCCGTTATAAAGACTTTTTATTATTAAAGTACTTGGAATCAGTTTTTTACAAACCCAAAACTCCATTGGATGCTGAAGTATAAAAAATCTAATCAGCTTCATATCCATCATCTCGTTTGTCACTTTTCTTGCACGACTTACGGTTAATACGGATGCCCCGTTGGGCAGGCGGAGGAGGACTAAGATTTGTTGGAATAAGCAGGAGAAGTAAGTTTTATTTGCTTCGAGGAAGAGAAGTATCAGGTATGTCTAGGGACATTATAGCTCTTTTTTGGTGATAAGACGCTTGGATGTTACCTTCTTCTCCCCAATTAAGTCCTCAAGAGTATCATACAATATAATATTAGAGTGATGATACACACCGAAGGTGTAAAGCACGATCTGCAGCGCAAAAAAATCCAAGGGTTGTTAGGGCAGCCCTAGGGGGAATTTGCAGGGGGTGGGGCCAAAGGTGGGGCCCTTTGTTTTTTCTCTCTCACACGGTGCAGCCGCGGGATTTCCTCCACGGTACACCAATGATTTTCGATAATATTAAGTCCGCACCATTGTTATATATGCCATATCACCTATAATATTTCGTCTTTAAATCGACTGGGATTCGAGTGCAATCCTTACAAATATTGGTATTTGATACGAATGCAGATAAGCCAAGAACTTATAATGCAGTCGACAAACATGAAAGAGTTTATATCAGTGAACTGACTAAAGCCTAAGAAAAACCAAAGAAACTCAACGTATAATGTAACCGTGATGAACTCCTACGCCATATCACTTATTAGACCCCTTTGTCGAACCCTTGGATGCCACCCCATACAAATTCAGGGTCTTCATAAACACAATGAACCTAAATTAACCTTTACGCAAAAGAAACGATTTAGTCGAACCAAACCAACAACATGAAAACACACATTTGTTATCTACTTGAAAGTCAAAATTTCCTTCATCTAATATAACCCAATTTTTTTTTACAAATCTATCTATTTCCAACATTCTCCTTCTGTTTCTTGATCTTAAAAACCTTCTTGACAATCTCCTGCTCCTAAACCAACAAAACACAAATAATCCTACAAATAACAAAGAAATTTTTAGTTAACAATATTCATTCAAGTTACCGCAAATCTGCAATGGTCTCATATATGACAATATTATTGACATATATTGTTGATTTAAAAAATATTCAAGTTGATTACGTTTCTCATATGATCATAAAACCTAAAAAAAAATAGTGTGATGGTATATGTGACAGCTTAATCTAAGCTAGCCTAAGCTATTATTCCGTTTATGAAGTACAGTTAGAATTTCTTGCAAGAATGTATTTGCGATTTTAAGGTGCAACATCGATTGCATATAATTAAGTAGATTCAAAGATTCAAAAAAGATATACCAAATCCTTGCGGAAATTTATCAGGATTCCCATAGTACTTTCGAGCTTCCCATGAAAAGCTTGAGCATACCTGCAAAACAAATGCATATTAGTAATCAACCAATAATAAGAAAAAGAAAAAACACGACCAATACCGTAGATGAAAAGCTTTTGAGCGTACTTGCAAAACAAAAACTACGATCAATACCGAAGAACAAAAAAGCAATGTGCAGTATTTTATCCAATTTTAAGGTGCAACGTCAAACTTGCAAACAGAAAAGAGCTCGCGTTATCACCAACGGTGCCAAATTTCAGTATCAACTTATATTGGGTATCACAATATTTAATCAACTTGCATATAAGAAGATTCAAAAATTCCAAAGAGATATACCAAATCCTTTACCTCTTGCGGAAATTGATCAGGATTCCCATAAACACTTTCGAGTTTCCCATGAAACACTTTTGAACGTACCTGAAAAACAAAAAACAAACGCAAATCATTGATCAACAAATAATAATAAAAAGAAAAAACTCGAACAATACCGTAGAAGAAAAAGTGACGTGCAAATAATGTCTTGTCCTATTCTTGAGTGCTTTATATAGACCAAAGCCTGCAAAATTCATTAACTTAGTTTTGGAAATAATATAATAAATTTCTTACAGTTTTTAGTATATTTTTGGATAGCAGAATATTTTCCGATAACTATGTTATTTGTTGCAATCTTTTGTCTAATTAATCCCTTATTTAACAATCCAAAAAATATATTTTGTACAAAAATGTTAAATATCTATTTTCACGTCCAGTAATATAATTAATATTTTTTATTTTATTTTTTGTGTTTGCTTTTGTACACAATTGAGATATATTGAGCATTTTCTACACATTTAAGAATGAGAATCTTTTTTTTATGGAATGAAAAATAATTTTGAAACTCATTCATCATTTTGTATCTCATTCATCCTTGAATTGCTTCGATCACATATCACAAAAGTGAAGCAGTAGGGACAAAAACATAGGCGCAAAATCATAAAAGGGAAAAAATCATAGGAACGGTAGCAATTAAGATATGAAACAAAGATAACCATAAAAAAAATACGCTCATTACCTCACCTATACACTCGTATGAAAGTAAACGTGCAAATTTAATTTTATTGTTTCAGTATTGACTATGAGGAACGATTACGATCAACTGCAAAACAAAACCAAATATAAATTAAAAGGAACAAAAATACTACACAATAAAAGGAATAAAGGAATAAAAAAAAACTACGGTTGCGTGATAGAAGACGTTTAAGGAAAAACTGTGAACTATGAAAGATAAAAGTTCATCGCTTCATCCTTCGCTGTGAGGATATATCACCATCATCTGCAAAAAAATTCAATTTCCAAAATAAAAAACCAAAAAACAATAAAATTATAGGAGAAGAAAAAACAATAGGGTAAATGATAAGAGTTTACCTTTGTGCGAGTGCTTTATATAGAATTCGACCAAGCCCGAAAATTCCATAAATAGAAGACGATTTATTGGAAATAATATCAATTTATGGTAGCCATATTTATGTTCTGAAGAAGGAAAAAACTAAATCTTGGAAATAATATGGATTGATATTCGTAAATTTCTTACCATAATTTGGTTGAAAAGAAACTGCATCATGCATTAACGAGGAAACAAAAAATAATTATGAATTGGGAAAAGAAAAATAGAATAAGTCATGCTATTGTTGAAGGCAGCAAATGCAGGAAACAAACAAAAAAAATTAAGAATTGGGAAAAGAAAAATATAGTAAGTCATGCAACTGCTGAAGGCAGTAAATGATGAACCCAAAAATTAGAAAAAGCAAGAATTTTGATCGCCAGTGTAAGAATAAACAGAAAGTTGATCTGGTTTCAGGTACACATATTATTCGCCCCAAATTCCTTTTCCCATGGAAAACTAAAAATGCTCAAAGCACAAATTCTAAGAAACAAAATATCAAACTCATCACCTCATCTTTACACGACATCATTGAATGTTGATTTATCGCCACTAAAGCAAAGAGATTCATAACCAACATATGCAAATCAAAAACCAAACATCATCAAAAAGATCCGATATTCATTATTATTATTAACAATAATAAAAAAACCAAGAAGAAAAAACCTTAGCGGAAAAAAACTCACCACGTGATCCCAACCTTGCAGAGCACTTTATATAGATAGCATGAGCATGAAATTTCCAGGAAAACAAAACCTCAAAATAGGTAAAACAATATTTAATTTAAGGAATAAAATCGTGATAGGTATCAAAATCTCTTTAAATTTTGGACATATGTATTATATCCATATCATCATAATCAGTGGTTGGAAATATATTAGTATACAAAATCCGGGGCATATCAAGACATAACAAAATTAACAATTCACCTTATTTAATCTTTCTTTTTTTAATTTATTTTACATCTATTTTGTTTTAATTATGGTATAAACAAAATTAAAAAAAAGTAACGTGTCAATGACGTTAACTAATTCAACAATATTGCTCGTTTTTTTATGATTATTTTGTATGAGCTTAGCCGGTTAATTTTTTTGTTTGTTTGCTCGATTATTTATATGCTAATCAATATTTGTTCCTATTATTTTGTTTCAAATTCTAACGATTGCGCAATTTTTCTGTTGTCAAAAAGGATTAACAATAAAGTTATTTGCAAGAGAGACACATTCTCTGATCGAAAGGTTATTATCCACAATCAATTTAATCATTTTTTTAAGTTTCTCATTATCGGAAGTGTCATCGGGAATAATTGATTCTAATTGATAGAACGAAATTGTAATTATGAAAAAAGAAATTCGAAGAATTGTAATAGGACATTGGATATATTTTTCATAATTTTTTTTTTAATTTATTAATGTTATAATCGATGATGCGATTGGTTGCGTGATTATTTTCGTGAATGATGCATGATTAATTTAGTTTTTGGGTGAAACCGTGAATGCATGACTTAATTAGTTTTGTTAATATTTTATTTTTTGAGATAAACTTTTATTGGCAACAAAATATTTGTTTCCAAAAAAAATTTGTGGAATCTTTTTGCAATTTTCCTTATGGTACAGTCAAATAAACTTCCTTTCTAAAAATTCGGTGGGGCCAGAATCAACCAGAAGCTCCGATTAACCACGTCGATCGAAAAAACTCTATTTTTATATAAAAAATTTAGAATGCAAAAACATTTAATGCCAAAAAACAAAATAAAAAAAAGAGAAAAATATCGTTTGGTCCTTTTTTAGGTGGGCCCATGTCTGTTTAGTTCTTTGGTCAAACGCCTTTACTGTTTGGTCCATAATTATTTAAAAATATTTAAATGGACAAAAATACCCTTCCGTGTTAATTTTTTTTGTAGCAGTTCATTCTTCAAAATGAACTGCTGTTAATTTCTGCTTACTTTTTCAGAAATCACCTAAAAAAACAGAGTTCATTCCAGAAAATGAACTCCATATAAAACCTAAAAAAACAGAGTTTATTCCAGAAATGAGCTCCATATAAAAACCTAAAAAAACAGAGTTCATTCCAGAAATGAACTCCATATAAAAACCTAATAAAGCAGAGTTCATTCCAAAAATGAACTTCATATAAAAACCTAAAAAAACAGACTTCATTCCAGAAATGAAGTCCATATAAAAACCTAAAAAAACATACTTCATTCCAGAAATGAAGTCCATATAAAAACCTACACAAACCAGAGTTCATTCCAAAAATGAACTCCATATAAAAACCTAAAAAAACAGACTTCATTCCAGAAATGAAGTCCATATAAAACCTATACAAACCAGAGTTCATTCCAGAAATGAACTCCATATAAAAACCTAAAAAAACAGACTTCATTCCAGAAATGAAGTCCATACAAAAACCTAAAAAAACAGACTTCATTCCAAAAATGAAGTCCATATAAAAACCTACAAAAACCAGAGTTCATTCCAGAAATGAAGTCCATATAAAAACCTAAAAAAACAGACTTCCTTCAAGAAATGAAGTCCATATAAAAACCTAAAAAAACAGACTTCCTTCCAGAAATGAAGTCCATATAAAAACCTACACAAACCAGAGTTCATTCCAGAAATGAAGTCCATATAAAAACCTAAAAATACAGACTTCATTCCAGAAATGAAGTCCATATAAAACCTATACAAACTAGAGTTCATTCCAGAAATGAAGTCCGTATAAAAACCTATACAAACTAGAGTTCATTCCAGGAATGAAGTCCATATAAAAACCTAAAAAAACAGACTTCATTCCAGAAATGAAGTCCATATAAAAACCTATACAAACCAGACTTCATTTCTGGAATGAACTCCATATAAAAACATCAGCAGCATCATCTTCATCTTCAACAACAACAGCAACAACAAAGAACTTCATCAAAATTCATCGTCGTCATTCATCTTCAACAACAGCAGCAACAAAAAACGACGAAAAACACCCAAATCTTCATCTTCTTCATCGATTTCAACAACATCATATTCATCAACGTCTTCAATATCATCTTCATCGATTTCATCATCTTCATCGCCGTCTTCAACAGAAACAACAACATCATCGTCTTCATCTTCTTCTTTATCAAAACGTCAACTGAAAAAACCCTAAAAAACAGAGTTCATCTTCATCTTCAACACAAGCAGCAGCAACAACATGAGATCGTCGTCTTCTTCATCAAGTAGATCGAGTTCGTCATCGTCTTCAACATCAAATCATCAAGAAAAAAAAAAGAGAGAAAAGTAGATCCGAAAAAGAAAAGAAGATGAGAGAGAAAGTAAATCTGAGAATGAGATATTTTCTAGTAATTTTGGTATATATGTGGTCATCCTAGGACCAAACCATTATTTGCAGGACCAAACAATAATATAAGGGTATTTATGCCACCACACAATGAAAACTACATCATCTTAAGACCAAACCATAATTTTTAGGACCAAACTATAATATATTTTCCCAAATAGTACCAAACAGACACATGACTGAGTCAACTGGACTAGATTCTCTCTAATATATTATTTCTAGGACCATATAGTATTTCCTAGATAAAAAAAACATCCAGATTCTCTCTAATATATTATTCCTAGGACCATATAGTATTTCCTAGATAAAAAAAACAAAAGGTATTTTAGAATACCTCATGGTGCTATCTTCATCTTCCTCCTCTCCTCTACACCGTGCCTCGAACCCGTGTCTTTATGGTTATATGGTACAAACCATACCACTAAAGCCACGGAGGCGTTGGTGCCTGAACTTAATATATTTTTCGAAATGTACTGAAACAGAGAAAATGAAAGATACAAAAATTAACTCAAATTCAAAATCACTACTCGTCCCTCACTTCCCCGTCCGTGCCCAAAATTCCACTCAGATTCAATCGATTTTACCCTATTTTGTTGTCCCTACAACCAAACACGTACAATCGAAGGGTGCAATTTCTTTCCTTGTTCTATCAATCATCGATTTTGTTTTACAGAAACTTTTTAACCTAGCCCAGTGGTATGTATTTCAATTCCTTTTCTTTAGTACTGCATGTTTGACTTGAGTTTTTATTTCTCTGAAATTGGCTTAATCTGGTGAAAATATGATGAATTTGGTGGTTTTGTGATGTGGGTTTGGTTGAGTCATCTTAATGTTAGAGAAAGATGTCGAAACTGTAATTCTTAATCATATTTTGAAAATGGGTTTTCAATGTGATGTTTATGATGGTAATACTTTGATTAGATGAGTTGGATACTGATGCACTGTGATTAGAATGTGTTGTGCATTTTAAAGGGTTTCTATGACTGTCATTCATTTGTTGATTTACTTGCGTGTTTGCTTGTTTTGTGTTGGTAGTTTTCTGGTGATTTCAAAAATTTTGCTTTGAAAGTGATGATGTTGATTGGGTTTTTATAATCTGCCATATTTTGGATTTGTGTGTTCAAAATGGGGCTTGTGTTTTTATAATTCGTAATTGAGACATTCACTTATATTTTTGCAATGACCAGCTAAAGCTGTTTGCCAAGAAGGAAAACTGGTGCCAGATTTGGGTTCGAGTAAAAACTGATAGGTATGCACTTCTTTCTTTCTCCCTATACTGATTTCTAAATTGTAGGCTTTCATTTTTTTATGTCATGAGTACCATCTAGATTTCAATCACCTGTTGTATAAATGAAATGAAATTTTTAGCTACCCACTGCATAGCAAATAGGTCAAATTTTATTCTCAAAGAATAAAATAAAAAATAGGCCAAATTTGAAAGAGAATTTTAGATCATTGATGCTTTTTGAAGTTAAGACAGTAGAAAGGAGTATCTTCATGATTGAGAACTGAATCTTATACATAGAATCGTGCCAGCATAACATATATGATTTAGTCGGCATATGGAGTTATTGGTGGTTTTCATATGTTGGAGTCATTGGTGATTTATTTGGTACGTGTAGGAATTGGACGGATTCTAGTTATTTTGGGTGTTCAACCATGGTAGACGATGTTAGGTATTTTGGATGCTAAGTACCATGAACAACATGTGCATTAGTTGGTGTTCGTAGATGTCGAACAAGAAATAGATCAAATTCCTGGTTTGATGTCATGTTTTTATATGTTAATTGATGCTGATTTTATAGAAGAGATAGGAGATAAACTTTCTTGGTGATTGTCAACGATGCCTCTCTGTAGTGAATTAGATTCTTAATATCATGTGAGGAACTGATCTTTACACAAAATTTGAGATTAGTCGATGGTGCTATTCTTTTCAGGCTTTGTAGGTTAACTTTGATTGTTGTGTAATATTTGATTTTTGTATTTCTGAATATTTTATCATGTCGCTTTAGTCTAGCTTATGAAATTGGATGTAGTATTTGCTTCAGTTGTAGAGCTACCTTAAAGGGATAATCCTAAATGTTTCCATTTCAGATACCTGTTTTAACCGAAGCTGTTGAAGGAAGCACAAAGTCGGTGTTTAAAGTTTGGAATCAACGCTTCGATTATCAAAGGTATCTGTATCAATCTTTACTTGTATAATTGGATGAGTCATTAGTGCAAACTTGTTTTTCTACTAGTTATTACTTCTAAACATGCTATAGTTTGTCGTTTCCCTCTGAGTGTTAGCAGTCTACTGCGTTAATATGGATCCAGAGGCTTCTAGAAATGCTCGAGAATCGTTGGAACTGGCTTTTCAAATGTCAAACATTCTGGAAACAGGGTTGGATCGCCACACACTTTCAGTCCTCGTTGCTCTTTGTGAAAAGGGCTTGAATCCCGAGTCACTTGCTGCACTTGTCAAGGAGCTCAGAAGGGAACCACAAACTAACCCTACTACAACACCTGCAGCTCCCACATGTCCCTGATCAGGTCTACTACCTTTATAAACCCTCTCTTGATTCTTGATTTGATGTTTTTTGTGCGAGAATGATTAAATCAGTTCTGAAGGAAGATTGAGTTTGAAAAAATTTCACTGTCGCATACATTGTTCAACTTTGAACTATTTTTCTTAAAGTCCCATTGTCACATACCGGTGCCTATACAGTATATTAGCTTATAAATTATTTTAAACAATCACATTTCACCAAGAATATCTGTCAATTAGTATTTGCTGTCGTTTCTATTATTTGAATTTTGAGTGTTATTGGGCAGTTTATCCATATTTGCACCCGATTCGGTTTTTATTTGCCTAATATGTACACTGTGGATTCTGTTGCATGATTGGAAATGTCCTCCAAACAAGACAGACAACAATAAAACAAGAGGTTGTACAACAATAAAGACAACAAAAGGTTGTAAAGGGGCTTGTGTTTTAGAATTCATAGTGGACGTATTCAGTTATATTTCTACAAGACCATCTGAAACTGTTTGCTGAGAAGGAAAGCTGACAGATTTGCCTGAAGCTGTCTTCTTTCTTTCTCCCTATACTGATTTTCCACGTTGCAGTTAGGCTTTGATTCTTTTTATGTCATCGAGTCCATCCAGATTTCAATTACCTGTTGTATGAGTAAAATTGACCTATTAGTACTAGTACCTAGCCTACTGCATAGCAAATAGGCGAATTTTGAAAGAGAAGTTTAGATTATGGAGTCTTTCAGAAGTTAAGATTGTAGAAAGGAGGAGTATCCTCAGGATAGAAAACTGATTCTTATGCATAGGATAGGATCGCGTCATCATAACATATGTGATCGAGTCATCATGGCGTAGTACTGATTTTGCACATCTTGAAATGAGCTGATTTTCCTACATTGTATTTAATAAAGGTTTTGACTGTCCTGTTTTCTTTCCCTTTTTTTTTTGCTCTAGGTGATTTTGGGTGAAGTTGAAAAGCTATCATATTGGAAGGGTCTATTTGCATTCAGCCCCGTGATTATTATCACTGGAGTTATAATTTCGTGGAATTTCATTGTATTTGTAGAAGTTGGTCAGTAGAAAGTTTCTTGCTTGTAATTGACTAGATGCTGAAAGTTCTGGAATCAGTAATATTGCCTCGATATAATCATTTAGTAGTGGAAATTCCAAAGGAGTAGTGATAATCCATGTTTCTCTGTTCGGTTTGTTGTTTCTATTATTTGTTCTTGTCCTTTTGTTTTGCTGTCGCGTAAGGAATGATGAGCACTTAAAGTAGACACTAATTTGGGGAGGAACTTTTTTCTCAGTGTGTGCACCTCACGAAGAAGTCCATGTAACTCAGAGTTTGGATTGGTCCATTTTGCAGCAGTATTAGTATATATTATATACATTACTCTTTCAATACTGGTTATGATTTGTTGCAAAAGACCTTCAGTTTTGCCTTAATGTTAGTATTGCATCTTTTTGTCCGTTATGCTTGTATTGGTATCACCGTGAAGTGATATTTATTGAAACCTTTGGTGATTTTAAACCAGACAGTTTATTTTCTTACATTTTAATTAAAAATCTACTAATTATGGTTATTTTCTTGGTGTTTTTCCGGAAGCATTACAGTAAGCTCAGGACGCATGCTTACTTGGATCATTAGAGAATGGTCTCAATGTCCTCTTGAACACTTAAGTAAGTACGATGTTAGAGTAGCTTTCTTTTATCTATCAATTGCTTGTCAAGGATTTTAACTTCGGTTGTACATATTTTGATTGTATTCTTGTTTTTTGAATGAAATTGTGATTACGACTAAATTCGAGGTTTATGAAAAAATGTTGTGATCATAATTCGTTTTTGATATGAGACCAAGATTATCGCGCTTAAACTTGTTTTAGGATTCAAAGTCCAGTTAGTGGTCACTTAGTTTGCTCAAATGTTGTATTCCTATAAGAATAAAGGGTCTTGTTTTATTAGTATTTGACAAGTAATGAGAACTGAAAATATTAGTTTTAACTTTTAATAATGTACGATGTAGATGTAGGATTTTGAGCTTAACAGTTCTGCTCAAGGTACTAATTGTCTTTGTGGTAAAAATCTGATTTGCAAGTTTGTGTTGGAGGTTGTATGAAGCGCACCCCAGTTATTGCTGTGGATGAGCCTTTGAAGGGACTAGAGGCAGGGAATTTTTCTCGTGGGGTGGTGACCATGCGATGCGATATGTCAACTTGCAGGTCAGCTCATATCTCTTTCTTAGTGTTAGGTAATGAATGTACATATTTCGATGATAAGGTAATAAGCACAAAAAGCCTTTCTTAGATTCTGAGGGTTTTTGTTTAGATTTCAGAGGTTTTGTTTAATAGTGAGTATTGAGTGGAAAAACATAATAACGCCACACTTTGTCTTCAAGGAAGACAGAGAGATACAATCAATAAACCCTTTAAGCTATAAAGTATACACATTTTCTTTCCGCGGAGGTGTTCAGGTAAAAATTGAATTATATATCTTAACGTTTTTATTAATACTGAAAAATGAGGATACGATTATATTATCCTTATCAGGTGAATGGAAAACGAACTTAAAACCTTTATTTACTGGAAACTCTGAAAGCTTACTTAAAAACCTACTGTCATTGAACATGAACTGACTAGTATCTGCACATGCACCTGAAATTTAGCAAACTCTCTGGTGGAACCTTGGTAAGAATATGGTTGATTATAATGTAAGTATAACTAACAGAAAGCATTGCATCCTGAACCCTTCAGATTCCTCCAACATCCCACAAAACAGTTTTATTTACACATTAACATTGATAAAAAATCGATTTTTTCTTAGAGAAAAGGTTGGTAGTAATTGATTTCAAGGGAGAAATATATCAGCAAAAGTTATTTTCAGTAATTGATATAATCCAATAACAAATTTGGAGTTCATAACTTTTAAATTCTCATAAATACTTAACGTGTGATATTTCGACATAAACATTTTACCTTACCCTTTCCCTTATCTTTTTAGTTATTATCAGTGGTTACATACCATGAACCAGCATAAATGCATCGGTGATTCTCCGTAGTATAGCAGTAAAATTATTGGGTAATGATACGGTACCAATGATCCGAGTTCAAACCGATACCAATGCCCCGAGTTTGAAACTTGTAAACACCAAATTCATTAATTATTTATCAATCCTATGACTAGTTAACACCAGTGGATTCCTTCTTATTTCCCCTGTTCCCTTATTCTTCATTTCTCTACCTACTGTCTTGTCACTATGTCCCTCTCTGCACAAACATTGCTTATATCAGTGGAGGACCTACATGCCTTTAAACATTCTTCTAAGTATAAAAAAACCCTGACCACCAAAATCTCAACTTTTTGTATTTTCCAGTTTTTCCTTGATCATTTTTTGTTTTTGACATAAAACCCTATGAATTTTTTTCAGCAAGATGTTACTAATGGAAAGATACGAGTAGCTGAGATTGAACTTGAAGGTCTCCTTGGTGTAAATTTCTCTTAAATTTCAGTTTGGTTGTTAATTTTCAAAACCCCTCATTTTGTACATGCCCTAATTTTGGGAAGTTATGGTTCTTGTAAACCTTTTTTTTTCCTTGTTTAGTTGGTGTTCTTACTGATAATACTCTTGACGATGTCATGTTGATATTACAGAAGCTAGAGAAGCTTTTAATGATGACCCGAAGAACTGCTGATGGAAATGTCAATGTTGATTCTGCTGATCTGAACCAGACGATGCCGAAGGAGATTAAATGCTCTGTGTAAGTCGGATGATAAATTACATTCTTACTTGCAAGTTTTGAACTGCACTTGTTAATTGAATTTTTTGTTTAATTGGTGACTTGTTTTTATTGGTTTATGACACAAAATACAACCACAACCACAACCACCCTGCGCACACGCCCACCACCACCAATACACGTGCGACCAACACCACTGTCCACCATACACACGCCACCACAAGCCTGCCTTTCAAAATCTTTACTTAATTGTTCCACGGCTAACTCTCAATACAGAAACCGTCCACCATACACATGCCACCACAAGCCTGCTTTCAAAATCTTTACTTATTATGACATCTGTAATAAGTTAGTACGGCCACCGGCTCCTGAAAATTTTGGCCATGAGGAGATATGAAGAAGGCACTTCTTTTTCTCCTTGGTGGTGCTCCTCACAAGCAATTCATGATGGAATGAAGGAAGAATACAAAATACCCATTAACTTCATTGTTTATTGTAGGAGGAGCCTTGGTGAGATACCAAGCTTGATTAACATTACATGTTATTTGAAAGAATCTCCAATGGCATATTTACTGTTCTGCAAAGTGTTAACGTTACCATCTGCAAATGATGCTACTGGTTAGCCTACTTGTTCAACCATTAGAATTGTCCCCATGAAGCATGCAACACTATGTCTCTAATAGTGAATAGCATTGTTATCATGCATATACTATTCATTATCCAGATTTGTTTATATACCAAAGCTGAATCTGCTTTAGCAATTTTCACTGTTGAAAGTTTGATTGAAGAAAGTAGGGTAAACGTTCCATTGGTTAAAAAAATTTCACTTGAATTAATTTGTTTGTGCTGTGGATATGTGATTTAACTAGTTCATGTATCACTTCTGTTTCAGTTCCTTGATGATATTGGAATATGTAGCTATTGGTGAGTTTGACAAGATGGATTTAATTCATATGAGTCTGCAGTTCATGAATTAACAGACCGGTAGACTGAGCGCATTGCAAAGAACTGCAGTTTTTGCTGCTGCAAATCCTGCCTGGGTACCACCCTAATCTGTAGGTCTCTTTGGGTTAGTATAAAAGTACTGACAGGTCTCTTTAGGGGTCATGACCATGTCAGATGCGCATCTGCCCTTGGAATCTTGGATGCACACATCTACTCATCAAACACAGCAGTGATGTTACATGCATACACAACACAGTTTTAGCATAAATTTCACTAGGCGAGGTAACTGGGAGTAAGCTCTTCACATAACCAAACTGTAGCATCAGAATATTGCCGTTCTCGAAAGACTTCAACGGCTGCACAAAGCCGTTGAAGTCTTTCTTCACCCAAATATCCATCAACTTTTGGTTGAGAAGAAATCGTGAATAGTTTAGTCCGGTTACTCCATAATCTTTCTTCACCCAAATATCCAGATAGACCTTGTCCTTGTCAACAATTAAGCAAAGGGATCCTTCAAAGCCACACAGTCTTACCTCAGAATGACGTGCATCCACAGGTTTGGGTGGCGGCACTTGTTGAAACGTCTCATTGCTTAAATCAAAAGAAAGAATAACCCAACGGTAATTAATAATTTCCAGTACTCCACGGCAATGCTAACCAATGGATAGTTTCATTAGGAAGCACTCCATGTATTCCAGAAACGGGACGTGAAGGGGTAAAATTCTTTAATTCTCTCCAACACCTGAACCACCACGAACATTCCTCATCATAACCAACTTATAATCACCAACCTTCGAGTCAGACAAACTAACAGGTACCAAAATCTACGACCCAAATACTAATTAGCCCAGATCTCATAAATATAAAATACGCGATATTTCTAAGCATCATTCTTCATTTCTTCTCTCCATATCTCTCTGCCTGGTGTCCCTTTCACTCTCTCCCTCTCCTCACTCAAAAGAGAAAAATCATGTCAGAAGCTTCTGATTTACAGTGCTAAGCCTCTCTCAATTTAATGATATTTTGATGACTCAAAGAACTACTGACGGCAATGACAATGTCGATTCTGCTGATACGAATCAGACGATGCCTAAGGAGATTAAACGCTTTTTGCAAGTCCGATGAGAAATTGTAACTGCACATGTTAATTGTTCACTTGATTTTATTAGTTTCTGACACCTTAACATACTACTAACACCACATCACACAACCACAACTGCCCACCAGCAGCACACACGACCATCACCAACATCCACCATAAACACACGTGCGACCAACACCGCCGTCCACCTTACACATGCCACCACAAACATTACCTTACCAACCGATCTTAAAACATAAAAATTATTCCCAATTATATATTGGCCAACTCCCAATATATACATAATATTTCTTGTATCAGTAAGTTTGTTAATCTACAGGAAGAAATTACCAGGAGACGAGGAGGAGCAAATTCCTAGGTTAGCGGAGGATGGTGACATCTGTAAAAAAGTTAGTACAGTCACCGACTCCTGAAAATTTTGGCTCATGAAAATTTTGGCCATGAGGATGGTGACATCTGTAAAGAAGACACTTCTTTTTTTCCTTGGTGGTGCTCCTCACACGCAATTTGTAGGAGTGAGATATCGCACATGTTAGTAAGTATGCGAATTGAAGACTATATAACTTAAACGAGGGAGATCGCACACAGCAAGGTTGAGATGACGTAATGGATGATGTCAGCAAAGTCACGAGTAAAGTGTGAAGACTGTGCGAGAACGAGTGATTGTACATGAGCGAGTGTATCACATAGAGATTCCGAAAATAAAGGATCTCTTAGCTGTCATCCACTATGTAAGATCTTATATAAAGAGGAGAGGTTATTACTTGTGAGGCGGTTCTTTTAGTGAGTATTAGACAAGAAATAGGGAGAGAGAAAATAAATGTAGGAGCAAGTAAGATTGTTGTAATACTTGTATCCATCTTGTGAACCGACTTAAGTCTTGATAATCAATGAAGAGTTTAATGATGATTACCTAATATTGATTATAGTTATAGTGGAATGTGGTTGTGAGGAAACTTGCAACTACATTTTTGGCGCCAGAAACAGTTTTGGGTGATAAATCCTGTTAGTAAATCCATTGAATCTTGGAAAAAGTAAGATCTGAAAATTGTGGAGAAAACTTTGAATTCTTTGAAACTAAAGATGGTGAGAATCGGATCTACTGTTGAGCAAGGAACAACGGCTAGAAGGAGCAATAGAATCGCAGAAAGAAGAAGACTTACAAATCTTGATCACCAAGAGGAAAGAATAGAAGAAACTCAAGAAAATGAACTCCAACATGAACCTCAGCCCGAACAAGAGCGGAACAATGATATTAATTATGATAGAGTGAGTGTTCATACTTCGCAAACAAGTTCTACTGGAGAAGAAACATAAATGACTGGAATACCAGGAAGAATTGATGGAAATGAAGAAGATATGACAATTGCCGAACTTAGACAAAGATTGATTGCAGAACAGAGAAGAGATGACGAAGAGCGTGCGAATTTGATTCGTCAAAATGATGATCTGAGAGAAGAAAATCTTAGGTTACATGAACAGAGATCAAGAAGTGCTACAAGGTCAAGCAGAATTTCATCAAAACAAAGTCAATCTAACCGTGAAAATGATAGGCAAAGACATCGCATGGAAGTTATTGAAGAAAATTCGCAAGAAAATAACAATTCACAGGATCAACAGGAGAGAAGACGTACAATTCAAGATCGAGGAACTAAACGATATGAACATCCACGTGAGCTTCTTCGTCGCACACATTATAATCTTGAAAGAGAGGAAGATGATCCACGACAAGAGCAGATGATGTTACATGGAAGAGAAATGGCGAGGAAACAGTATGAGCGCGAAGAGGAGATTACACGTGCGAGAGATGAAATAAATAGACAGAAAAGAAGAGAAGAAATTGAAAAGAGAGAATTGCAGGAAGCGTTATGTCAAAACAATCATGACAATAGATTAAGACGACGCGAACATTACCGCATGGATGATACAGAACAAAGAAGAAATGAAGAAGAGAGGTATGATAGAGTGCATAATGATATGAACATTGAGAGAGAAAGATGTAGGCGAAGAAGAGAAAAAGCTGAAGAATGCGAAATACAAGAGGCAGTACGTCAGAATAATCATGAGAATAGACTGAGGCAAGCAAGATTACCAATGCAAGAAGATTTAGATCAAACCTTAAGTGAAGAAATTTTGAGAGAAATGGCAGAATTAAGAGAAATGATGACTACACGAAGAAATGGTGGAAGGAGACAATTAGAAGAAGCGGTAGAAGAAGCTGGAAAAACTCCTTTTACAAGACAAATCCAAAGGGAAGCAATACCGTCCAAGTGCAACTTACCAGTGTTTACTAGTATATTTGATGGAAGTGCTTGTGCAATACAACATGTGAAAGCCTACACCCGATCTCTATTGCAATGGGAAAATAATGATGCAGTCATGTGTAAATATTTTGGTGCGAGCTTGGCGGGAGAAGCTTTGAAATGGTTTGAATGGCTACCAGTAGAATCAATTGGGTCATTTCACCATTTACAGAACGTCTTTTTAGGACAATACATCAGCAATAATATGTCAAGACCAGGGATTGAGACAACATTCGGACTTCGCAGAATAACAAATGAGACTTTGCGTCATCTAACAACACGCTGGAGAACCATGTGTAGTGAAATGGGAAGACGAGTAGATGAGCGACACCTTATTCTTGCATTTATCAATGCTCTCTGTGCTACAGATTTATTGTATACACAAATCTTTCGGATAAAGGATGCGATAACAATGTCAGAATTGTGCGAATTTCAAGAAGAGTACATAGCACTTGAAGAGAAACAAAGAGATATGGAGTCGTACCCAGTTGCAATACCAGATGCGAAGGCTGGAAATGCAAGTTTACTTCCAAGATTGACAAATACTGTTGCGAGTACATCGCAAGGGAATCAAGGAAGGAATGTTGCAGAAATGAAACAAAAACTGGTAGCCATGGGTAGTGCAGATCAAGCAGAGTTTGAAAAGCAATATCAAAATCGCGGAGGTACTGATACGATTCAACTAGGAAATTCTGGAGGTCCACAAACACATTATAATAAAAAAAAACTGGAAGAATAGTGTGGGAGCAGATAAATTTTCCAAAGTTGAATACCACAGTGGATAAGATATGGGAAGTTGCCATCCTAATGGAAGATATTCCAGAACCACATAATGCAGGAGACGAACCTCCACCAGGGAGGAGGAGTAAAGAATTTTGTGTATATCATAGATTTCGCGGTCGCACAACAAGTAACTGCAGAAATGTAAGGAAAATCATATTAAGGATGATTGAACAAGGAAAGTTGAACCATTTCTTAGCACAACCAAAGAATTTGCCACCACCACCACCAAGGGGAAATGAGTATAAAGCGGATAATGGAAAGAATGTACATATAATTGAAGTAGGTGCGAAAGCGAAGAAATTGTATTGTAATTCGATTATACATTCATTCAAGAATATAGAATATTTCCATGATAATATCTTAAGTCGGGTGTATGCGAGAGATGTTGAAGGCAAAGAGATCCTAAATCTTGTGAAAGTATCACACCATTAAAAGAGTGGCAAAAACAAGTTATCTCATTCAGTGCAGAAGAAACACCAGGCGGAAGAGAATCACATGAATGTCCATTGGTGGTAAGATTAGGAATTAATCCAAGACGAAAGTAGAGGATGATGAAGAGGATGAAGCAAACACTTGGGAGATAAATAGAATACCTATAGACCCTAGAAGATCTGTTGACATCCTCTTTTATTCTACATGCAAAGTTATGGGTGGAAGAGATGATGAATTAATTCCTTCAACATATAAAATTTATGGGTTTAATGGAACTGCGAACAAGCCAAAAGAAGACGTTACAATGAGAATTCTTCTTCGTAACTTTCCAACGGAGATTGTATTCTGTGTTGTGGATGTCGAATCACCTTACAATGCTCTGATTGGAAGGTCATGGTTGCACAGTATCTTGGGGGTGGATTCGACATTTCATCAGTGTATAAAATTTCCTTTACCTAAAGGTGTTGGTATAATAAGAGGGGATACGATTGCAAGCAGAAACTGTCAAGAAATTGACATTGATAAGTGCGAAGAAAGAGAAAGTAAACGAAGGAATTGGAGACAACATATCGCAGAGAGTCAAAGAGATGAAAAGTTAATGGTAGATGCAGTATATGAAGTTGCGAAAACAAATGAGCAGAATACTGGGGCAGAATCTTCTGCGAATAACAGTGCTAAGCGAATCAGAAATATTGCTTCTACAGAAGAAGGAAGCACACAGGGGCAAAAGTTCTATTTTTAAGACAAAAACAAAGGATATTAAGAACCTCGCATAGAAGAGAATGAAAGAATATGCAAACTAATATTCTGCAAAACATTTGCAAGCTTAAGGAGATTCAGAAATTCAAGAGAAAAAATGAGTGGTATGAGGAATGCACATGCTATTCTTTATGCGAAACAAAAACAATAAAAAATCTTTGTACTAGAGTTGTGAAAACTCAAATATTGGAAATAAAATGAAAAATTCAAATATCATAAAGTGATATTACATCAAGAAAATAAGACCTTAAAATAAGGCAACAAAAATAATATTTATTATCAGATAGACTAGGAATCTGAATATGGCGTGCAACCTAGTTCGCATAAATACAAGAGGCAGAAAAGTAAGACCTATCGCACGTCATAGTCGGAGAAACCTAGAAAGCATGACTCAAGGGAAAGAAACATCGACCCTGGAACTTGAGTTATGGAGATTTGGGGTGAGAATAAACGAAAATCCCCATCCGGGAGAGGTACCTTAAATTTTCAGTTTAAGGTAATAATCTTAGATTGAGAGACTAAGGTGAGAAAGTCTCTCTCTAGGAGTGCAGAAACTCGATCAGGGCGCCGAGGTACACGGTTGAGTCAAGACTTTCCGGGGCATCTGGAACGTACCTTTCCACTCTTGACAAGTCCTGACTATGATGCACTCGGTCCGAAGATACCCACTTAGGGTGTAGTCTTGTAACTTAATAGTTACAAGACTGCCAAATCAACTGGTTGTTGAATTACCGGATGGGATGATCCATAACCTTAACCCGGTAGAGGTAAGCTTCCTTGAAGGGGCAACCAGGGGGAAGATAAGGACGGCACCCTCCGTTAGGGAGCTGAATTGTGTCAAAAGACGTAAATGTCATGAGACTTTTTACTCATGCGAGTAATAAGACTTGTCATATTTATGCGATAAAACCTGAAGAGGAAATAATACAAGAAAAAGATAAGACGAGATTAATGGGTCGATACACTATGGTGTAAAGACAGCCTGCAATCTCATCGCTCAGAAATACGGAAACATAAGACCTTTACATAGGAAGGCAAAATAAGACCTAAGAGAAAAAATTATTGAAGTTAATGCGATAATGTTCGCACAAGAATAAGTTTATGATAAATGATATAAATCATACCCGGCCTATCATGATGCGTCAATTAACAAGAGGAAAGAATGAGAATGCAAAGGAAATGTTAATTTCCCCATTTAATAGTCTTATGGACATGCGAGAAATAATATTTTCAGCATGAACACGAAGTAAAGAAGATATGCATTAAAAGGATGAAAGTTAATATCTTCAAGATACACAGAAAGAAGGAAGAATTTACAACAAAGGAATTTGTAACAAGAAAAAAATGAAGGATTAATCTTCATTTCCTTCATCTTATCGCTTAGCATCAAAATCACTAACTTCTTCTTCAGAATCTTCATCGTCTCCATCACTGATTATAATATTAGAAATAGGTACATTTTCAGGAATCTCTGGAACCTTATACTTCGAGACAGGGATATTATTCTCTAGACTGACTCGTTTAACAGCAGGTATACGAGCGCGATTAGCGTCATTGCTGTTGTTTGAAACCATACGGGTCCAGTTTTCCTTAAATTGATGGTACCTGAAGTTGCATTTAGAAGATTCTTCTTCTTTAGCAGTTAAGCGAGTTTCTAAATCTCTAATTCTCTCAAGATAATCCTTCTCCTTCACTGCGAAATATGAGCAAGCAAGTTAAAACGACGTAAGATGTTATTCTTGAAGTATGAACAAGCATTAAAGAACAACAAATGACCTTCGTAATTGGAAAAAATGTCTGCGACCAATGCGGAATGCTCAGTCTGAAGGCTCACATTAACACCTAAATTATTCCTAGGATTATTCAGAACACTAGCAGCCCAACTAAATTCAGCTTCACTCTCTATAAGCAGTTTAGATCGAATTGAATTTCTATCTTCAATGAGTGTGTTCCTTTCGCTCAAAGCTGAATCACGTTCGTTCTTAACTTCAATAAGGATTCTTGGAACTATTCTAGTGCTTTCGCACCATTAAGAGTGATCTCATCTTTTTCAGTAATAAGTTTATTCCTCTTCGCTTCCAATACTCGAACTGTTTCTCTACTTTCATAAAGACGGTGTTTAAAGCTATTGAATGAGGTTAATGCATTTCTATGGCTTTGCCTAAGGGTAGTGTATTTCAACCTTAATTCTTCCAAGTTAAGGTTCTCAAATCCTTGAGTGGGATAATTATTTAGGGAAGAATTGAGATTCTCTAAGAGAATTTCAACATCAGGGAGATTAGCTGCTTCATCTGAAAGGTTATACAAGTCTGCTAACATAATAAAGTAATAAGTACGAATTATCGCATAAAAGAAGAAGAATGAAGAAAATGATACTTACATACCAATAAGTTCATTATTTCTTTCTGGAGTCTGGCGAATCAGCTCAGAATTAGTTGAGTTCTCATCTTTAAGTTTGGCATTCTTATTTTTCATCTTGAGAATCTTCCTTTCATAATCCATGGAAATTGCATAAGACAAACGAGCTCCCTGCGAGAGAGCAAAAGAAGCATTATGAGTAAAGGGAGGGGATACTAAGGAAAAGTTAAAAATAAAGTTGCGAATATTATCATAGCGTTAAGTGTAAATTGGAGATCTGGGTTTATCGTAGAGGTAATTCCACGAAGAGATGGATCCTCCAAGTTAGGAATGATACATACATTTGAGACTATCTTAAAGGCATGATCCAACCCTTCATGATCAACAGTAGTCAGCATATCCCAAGAAAAAAGGTTTGATAATTCTTTCACATAAGAATCAATTAATGAATCTTCTTCAGGAGCGAGAATGTCATCATTAGTAGATTCCGAACTTGAGTAAGAACCATATATTTTGCGCTTCCTAGAGAGATCATCCATGGACGAAGTCGTTTTGGATGAAGACTTAGACTTAGACACGGTTTTCTTCAGAATATTCTTACCCTTGCCCGAAGTCTTATCACCCAAAGATTTAACCTACGCGAATAACCAAGATAAGAAACAGAGGCAACAATATTGTTAAAATTAAAAAGGATGTTTCTTACTTTCTTATTATGCGAAGGTGATGCATTGTGTGAAATTTTGGCCTTCTTAGTAGCCTGCAAAGGAAAAATACAAGAAAATAAGAAATTAAAAGAAAGATATGCGGACTGAGAATACTTATGCGAAAATTACATACCACTTTCTTTGTCTCACTCTCGGAAAATGCGAACTTCCAAGGTTGATAAGAAGAAAGATTATCGGGAAGCGGAAGATCAGAACCATCCCCAGCTTTACCAGAAATGTAGGGACCTTCTAAAATAGTGGGACAATTAAGCCAACTTGAATCATTAGATCTGCGAGCACTTTTATGGGATTTGTCATTCCAGTCAACGTCTCGCATGATTCTGTTATCTTCAGCAATTACGTCTTTTCTTTTTAAGCGAACGGCCCATTTGGTTGAATTACTTTTCATAAGCCCAACATAATAATGGTTGAAGAAAGTATCAAGAGTATATTCAGTGGGATCAATAACTTTATCGCGATACCATTTGTTTCGGACCTCATAAGGGTAAGAGGACTCTAATCCAGCTGCGCGACGAGAATATTCTAATGCTATTCCAGTCGCATCACCACTCAGTTGAAATATTCCCCGTGTGAATCTCTCATCAGCAAGAATTTTATAGAAAAGAGGAATTTCAGGGTTATACAGGGGAATTGGAAGAACTTGAAGTTTTTCTAATGAAACAATGACTCTATGATTACTCCAGTGTTCAGAGTTGATCAAATCAAAATTAAGTTTGGAGGAATAATCAGTTGATGGAGGAAGAGAAAGTGTATAACCTTTCGAATGAAGTTCGTCCTTTAATTTGGTAAATTCTGTCTCCATCTTTTTACCAGCAGGAGCCATTAAAGAATGGGAATGGAGGTTATTTGATAAAGCACAGTAGCAGAGAAGACGAAGAAGAGTAAAAGAAATAAAAAAAAATGAAAAAGAAGATAAAGGAAAATATATAGGAAAAGTGTGTCCCGTTTTTTAAAATTTCTTCTCATTAATGCAGAAAATGAATGGATAGAAACAAGCGGTTAAAAAGACGTGTCCAAAAATGGATGGTTAAACAGACACGCGTAAACAAGGGAAGACGGAATTCCGAAAAATTTTTGGCAAAGCAAAATGGGAAAAGACAAGCATATGCGATAATATAGGGTGGGAGTTTCTCATATCGCTCACCCTGTAGAATAAGCGAAATGAGAAGAGGCAGAATGTAGGAGTGAGATATTACACATGTTAGTAAGTATGAGAATTGAAGACTATATAACTTAAACGAGGGAGATCGCACACAGCAAGGTTGAGATGACGTAATGGATGATGTCAACAAAGTCACGAGTAAAGTGTGAAGATCTGTGCGAAGTATGGTCTGTGCGAGAACGAGTGATTGTACATGAGCGAGTGTATCGCATAGAGATTCCGAAAATAAAGGATCTCTTAGCTGTCATCCACTATGTAAGATCTTATATAAAGAGGAGAGGTTATTACTTGTGAGGCGGTTCTTTTAGTGAGTATTAGACAAGAAATAGGGAGAGAGAAAATAAATGTAGGAGCAAGTAAGATTGTTGTAATACTTGTATCCATCTTGTAAACCGATTTAAGTCTTGATAATCAATGAAGAGTTTAATGATGATTACCTAATATTGATTATAGTTATAGTGGAATGTGGTTGTGAGGAAACTTGCAACTACACAATTAATTGACGATGGAATGAAGGCGGAACACAAAATACCCATTAAATTCTTATTGTAGGAGGAGCCCTGGTGAGATACCCAACTTAATTAACATTACATGTTATTTGAAAGAATCTCCAATGGCATATTTACTGTTTTGCAAAGTGTTAACGTTACCATCTGCAAATGATGGTTAGCCTACTTGTTCAACAATTAGAATTGTCCCCAAGAAGCACGCAACACTAAGTCTCTATTAGTGAATAGCATTGTTATCATGCATGTAATATTCATTATTCATAAAAACTTCACTTGAATTAATTTGTTTGTGCTGTGGATAAGTAATTTAACTAGTTCATGTGTCATTTCTGTTTCAGTTCCTTGTTGATATTGGAATATGTGCTATTGGTGAGTTTGACAAGATGGATTTAGTTCAGATGAATCTGCAGTTAATGAAGTAACAGAACGGCTTACTGTGAGCATTGCAAAGGCTGTATCATGACTTCCCTGAACACAAGAACTGGGATTTTTTCCGCCAGCGGTTTATTAGTATTACTAAGAAGTCACATTCAGAATATACAAAAATAATTACTAGGAAATATTGCATATCTAATAATGTGTTCTAATTTTGTTTTTTTTTTAGCAATTAGTGCATCTCCTTGTCCTGCTCGTATAGCATCTGCATCTTGTTTCCATGTTAGTGCTTCCCAGGTTGTCGTAGCATATACCTGAGGTAACTGAGACTATGCTCCTCGGATACATCTCTGTTGGAGAAAATGAGTTTTTAACTACCAAGGGTTTCGTCATTCAGTTTGGTGATACTGTGATTCCTAAGGTTAGGGCTTCGAACCCTTTTCTTTGTTTCTTTTCAATTGTTGTTCGAATTGTTTTGTTTACCAGTTTTGATTTGATTAAAAAATGGCAGCAGGAAGACATTGGGGTTATCGTGATAATGAATTTAGGGATCGTGAATCTGATCTTAAAATTGGTGGGAAAAGGCAATTTCTTAGTTGTTCAGGTGAAGGATATGATCGTGATCAAAGAAGACGGAGTCAAATTCGGGGTGAAAGGGATAGGATTTCTACAAACTCGAGCAATTTGGGTATTAATGGGAAAATTGGGGTTTGGGGTAACGATGCCGGAATTGGGGTTAAGAAGCGGAAGTTTTCTCCTATTTTGTGGGACAAAGAAGAGAAGAAGAAGGAGGTGAGTAATTCGATTAAAACTAGAGTTGTTCCCAAGACTTCTAGGGTTTCCTCGGTATCTCCAGTAAAATCTGGATATAAAGAAGACAAGGAGGTGAGTAATTTGAGGGAAAAGAGAGCTGTTTCTAAGAATTTTAGGGGTTCTCCTCCTGCAGTGAAACCTAGAGATGTACTCTTAGACAGGGTTTTGAAGGAACCTTCCATCAAAGTTGTTCTCATGCTGATTCTGTTGCATCACCTTATTCAGCTGGATCTACTGTAAAGGAAACACACTCAATGTCATATTCTCCAGAGCAGCTTAGGAGTGATGATTGCGAACGTGGGGTTTCACGGTGGAGGCTACCACCTGGAGAAAAGTACCCTACTCCAGAAGTTGGGGAATTCATAAGGGAAGGATCAGGAACTAAATCATCGGGTTCTGATGAATGTTTGGCTGGGTCAGTTAGCAGTAGTGGTGACTACTCTGACCATCTGTTGGTTAACACAGACTTTGTAGATATCAATAAGGATGGTAGTGCAGACTATTCTGATACTGACTCAGATGGGGAAATTTGTAGGGGTAAACGCATAAAGAAGAATATAAATATGCTTGAAGGGTGTAGGAGTGTTCATGAGTTTGAGAGGCTCAATAGAATAGGTGAAGGTACATACGGTGTTGTCTTTAGAGCTAGGGATAAGAAAACCGGAGGAGAAGTTGTAGCCTTGAAGAAAGTAAAGATGGAGAAAGAAAGAGAAGGTTTTCCTATGACTGCTCTAAGGGAAATTCTTTTATCTACAGATCACCCATCAGTTGTTGAGGTTAAGGAAGTTGTTATGGATGGCCTTGATAGTATTTTTATGGTTATGGAGTACATGGAGCATGACCTGAAGAGCATAATGGAGACAAAGAGACAGCCTTTTAGTCAGAGTGAAGTTAAATGTCTCATGTTGCAGTTGTTGGAGGGTGTTGAGTATCTTCATGATAATTGGGTACTTCACAGGGATTTGAAGACTTCTAATATTCTTATGAACAATCAGGGTGAGCTGAAGATCGGTGACTTTGGAATGTCTCGCCTATATGGAAGCCCATTGAAGCAATATACCCAACTGGTTGTTACTCTATGGTACAGAGCACCTGAGCTTTTATTAGGGGCAAAACAATACTCAACAGCAATTGATATGTGGTCGTTGGGTTGTATAATGGCTGAGCTATTATCCAAGGAACCCCTATTTAATGGAAAAACTGAAGTTGATCAGCTTGACAAGATTTTCAAAACCCTTGGTACTCCAAGTGAGGCGATTTGGCCAGGTTTTTCTGAACTGCCCGGTGCCAAGGTCAAATTTGCCAAGCAACAGTATAACTTACTGCGCAAGAAATTCCCACCCACAGCTTTCACTGGATCACCAGTTCTTTCGGATGCTGGATTTGATTTGTTGAACCGGCTTTTAACATACGACCCTGCAAAGAGGATTACTGCTGAAGAGGCTGTTAACCATGAGTGGTTTCGCGAGGTTCCTCTTCCCATGTCAAGAGATTTGATGCCAACCTTTCCAGCTAAACATGCACAAGACAGGCGGGTAAGAAGAGTCATGAAAGTCCAGATCCATTGGAGGAGCAGCGAAGAAGGGAGTTGCAACAGAAGAGATTAGGCACCAGTGGTCTTTTTGGCAGTGAGTTGTAGCTGTATTCACGAAATGTACTCATTCCTGCTTGCATGCAAGGCATGTCATAAATACTTTATGTTTGGGGAATTACTGAATCTTGTGTGTATGTATTAAGATTTCGATTTTGACCGCTTGACACTGTATAAATATCTTTCACTTAAATGAATAATCTGGGTGATTTTTCTGTTTAAAAAAAAAACCATTGTATTATGGATATATTGACAAACGAGGGTGCAGCGGGTGGGGCAAACAATACATGTTCCAACCCATGTGACATACGCGTATACCACGCATCAAGTCATGTATCTACTTGAATTTATTTTTAGCGAGTTTTTTTTTTAGGAAATTAATTCCAAAAATATTTTGTACAAGTGCTTTATTTATGGGAGAATTACTTTTTGGTTTTGATTTGTTTTACAAGAAATAAAACGTGTTTTATAAGGAAACGAAAGCTTAGGTTAAGTTTTAAGCAACTTTGTCTTATAAATATAAAATCGAATTTCTCTTTGTAGTGTGGGATAGACGCGGCTACGTTTTCTTCTTCTTTTCTCCATCTTTTCACTTTGGTTTTCCTCAACAGTGGTTGCATATCTTCCTTCCTAATCCTTGCTGCTGAGTTCCTAATTGGGTAGATTGTATTGTGCTTATACAGTCTATATCGGGCAGTTCTATTCTGGACACATCTCCGCTGACGGGGTATAACATCTCTCATTCTTGAGGAGTACCCGCGGACTAATGTGTTAAGGACATTCTGTTGAGCAGGTGGCTCTGCACTCGTGTGTCAAGTTGTTGTTTTCAATTAGGTGATTATTTTCAGTACAACCAGATTCATCTAATGTTTGCAGTTTCATTGCTACGGTTCCAACAATCTCTGCACCCCAAAATTTTGAAATACCACCGCCAACCTTAAAAGTTCTAAGGCTTTCGGTTTCTGGGTCATATAAAACCAACGCATGGTTATTCAGTAGCATCAGAATCTCACCTTTCTTGAAAGATTTCAACGGCTTCACAAAGCTTAATAATCCATCAACTCTCGGCTGACAAGTAATTGTGAATAGTTTAGTCCAAGAAGAATCGCTCACTCCATAACCTTTCTACACCCAAATATCTAGATAGACGTTGTCCTCATTTACAATTAAGCAAAGGGAACCCTCGAAGTTACACATTCTTACCATACAATGATGTGCATGATCCGCAGGTTTGGGTGCGGCGCTTGTTGAAACGTCTCATTGCGTAAATAAATCAAAAGAAAGAATAACCCACATGTGAGTACTATCATTACTCCAGGGGAATACTAACCCGTGAATAGTTTTATTAGCAAGCACACCATGTCTTTCATTAACCGGTAGTATAGGGGTAAAATTCTCCAAGTCTTTCCATGTCTAAAATCGTGATATAATCTCCACGGGCCACCTGGACAGTATGTGCATGGCCAGAACCTCGTCTGGAATTCTTGCCATGGCTAATATTTTGTTAGAGGCGTAGATTTATTCTTATTAAGGATTTTATTTATAGCTTAGGGGCGTTACTATATATAGAAAGTTAGTATATTTAGAATGAGTTGTTTATTGAATCAGAATTCCAAACCAAAACTGAGAAACAATGCAACAAAGTTATGAAACAGAAGCGAGTGACTCTATGTACTGATATGCATTAAACCATTGGTACTGAAGCCCTCCAAGAAAGCTTGGCGATATATCTTGAATTTCCTCAAAGCTCGTATCCTTGAGATCATAACAAATGACTTTTTCAGGTACATGTATAATCAAATTTGGTGATTCTTCTTCTACCCCGTCTCGGACAAGCAATATAGAGAAACAATAAGGCAAACCATCCGGCTCTTCTCCATCGTCATCAACAATGTCCTCATCGGAATCACTATCACGTTTCTCAGGATATGCACTTGCTAAAGCTTCAAGATTAACATGGTACTTAATGTTCCAACACTTATAATCTGTATCCATCTCCAGTATATCAAAACATGGAGTACTAGTTATATCGTACTCAAAAATAAGATGCAAATGACCCTTGTACTCCCCAAAGTAGATAACCTTCCTTTTACCCCTTCCCTTACCAGATATCATTGGAGGCACGGAGATTTTCTTTAATACTTCGCCACCAACATCGAAGCATCCTAAATATTCAGTGCTGGAGCTGATCCAGTGCAGTAAACCATTCCAATAGACACCAGATTTGTAAAATGTAAGATCATCTGGTTTCGAAAAAACATCTCCAGAGAGTCTCCAAGAAGAAGTTTTTGAGTTGTATATTTCAATCTGATAAAACCCTTCCGCACCGGAGTATCGCAAAACACGGACGACTTGGTAGTAAGGTGATTTGATGGGATCGAAAGCTAAACCAACACTTGCAACTGAAAAGGAACGGTCTTTGGGAAGATAATTTGACATCGGAAGAACTTTGTAATGTTTTATGGATGGATTATAGATGTAATATGTGTAAGACCGATACTCACTCATTTGTTTGTAGTCCCTGCAACAGAGAAGACCATTACAAGATTGTTCAATTCTTAAACATGACAAGTCGTCCAACAGAGCAGACATGGTGTTGTAGGAAAAACAATCATCACTAGTAAGTCTAATGAATTCGAATTCCGGGTTTGATGTGAAAGAATTTTTGTGTAAGAACAATCCTCGAACTGAAAGACGCCGTTGAAGGGAATAGCAGTGGACGAAATATGGATCGGAAATGAGAGAAAACCATTGTTTCGATACTGACTTGAATAGAAACAACGATTTCAGTGGCAAACGCAACAAAATTTGTTGTAAGATATCGATATTGTTGACAAGTGTAGCAAATGACAAAGACGAGCTCTCCGGTAACATATTCTCATCCGCTGTTTGTAAAGTATATTGAGTGGGATTTTTGTTCTTGGTGTTGAAAATGAATGAATTTGGATTCAACAGATGAACTCTTACTCTTCTTTCATATGTAATAGTACAAAATATAAGTCAAAAAGGTCAATGTATATTACCAACTATTGCCTACCGAACGAGAATTCTTCTTTATCAAAGACTAATTAATTCTTCACTACTTTTCCGATTTTGTATTATTGCAATGACTTTTTCCTTAGCATATGAAATTGGTGGTGATTTCTTAATTAAATGAGACGTCAAGTTTTTTTTTAGGTGAAAGTAAAGCGAAAACAGATTGAATTTAAGAGTTTTTTTTTTTTTTTTTTTTTTTTTTTTTTTTGACTAAAAGAGGGTAAGATTTTAATTAAAAAGAAAAATAAAAAATTACAAAGGGGAGAGCAAAAGCCAAGTGCAACAAAAGAGAAAGAACAAATGCCTAAAGCTAACCAAAAAAACATCAGAGAACTAACAAAATGCTGAAGGCATTCAAGTATGCATGTTGCATCCAGCTTATGGGCAACACTTTTTATGTTTGCATTCTTCTTCCTTCTTGTGTTGGCTGTCCATCTCTTCTCTGATGGTTGAGCCATGCACCATTTCCAAGAACCCAGCATAAAATGAAAAGGGAAAGAAACTGTCAAAAATAAGTTACTTACAGCAACTGCAATGGACGAGTAAACCCAAATATTTGGTTCAGTGGGCTGGCGCAGTGGGATGGACTATCGATCAAAATTTGATCAAAGAGTAAAAACCAGACCAAATTTGGTCGGCGACCAAGACCAAACCAAAATATAGTCAGGCGTTTATATAATCTCCGCCTACACCACGGACGTTGATATAGTCTACGCCACTCATCAGGCACTCGTATAGTTAACGCCCAACGAACAGGCGTTGGTAAAATGTACGCCTGGATGGGGCGTTGGTTAAATGTACGCCCCGTCGGGCGTACGTAAAGTTAACGCGGGCAACAGGCGTTTATATTCTTAACGCCTGAAGAGAGGCGTTTATATAGTCAACGCCTAAAATTTTAAAACTTTAGGAAATTTGTTTGGGGCGTTGTCTTTATCAACGCCCCATTTTTTTTTTTTTTTGAACCCGGGCGAACGTATAATCTCCGTCCCACACAGGCGTTGCTATAGTTCACGCCCCATACCAGGCGTTATCTTTATCAACGCCCCATACCAGGCGTTATCTTTATCAACGTCCCATGCCAGGCGTAATCTTTATCTACGCTGGACGATGAAGCGGACTTTATATCAACGCGCGACCAAATTTACTCGTCACCCGCTACGCCACAGGACGGACTAAACCCAAATTTGGTCTTTTTGTTTAGTCTTTGGTCTTTAGTTATACTCGCACCATTGTGGACGCTCTTAGAGGATGAAATGCGATTTTTTTCTATGAGGACACTCGAGTGATATATGATGGTCTAGAAAATATTGCATATTCAATAATGTATCCTAATTCCTGCATCTCCTTGTCGGGATTTTATTGTCCCTTCTCGTTCCCTTGTCAGTGCTTCCCAGGTTGTCGTAGCTTCTGAACTGTCATTCCCGTGCTCCGCAAGGTAACTGAGACTAAGCTCTTCACATAAATCTCTACACCCCAAACTTTTCCAATACCAGAAAGTGGAGTTCTAAGGCTTTTGCTTTCCTGGTCATATAAAACCAAGCTGCGACCATTCTGTAGCATCAGAATCTCTCCGTTCTTGAAAGATTTCAACGGCTGCACAAAGTTTAAAGGTCCATCAACTTGTGAGTGACAAGAAATCGTGAATTGTTTAGTCCAAGAATCGCTTACTCGAGGGCATTGCTAACCAATGAATAAATTCATTAGCAAGCACTCCTTGTCTTCCGGAAACTAAACGAAAAGGGATAAAATTCTTCAAGCCTTTCAATGAATTGGTTCGTAATGTATATAATCCAACACCAGAACCACCAGGAACATTCATCATCACGACAAACTTATAATCTTCAATCTCAGAGTCATAGCCAAACCCATATCCGCTTAACAAGAGGTAATTAACATGTTTTTCACCTAACGTTATTGTTGGAGTCGGTAATTTCCTGTATTTTGTAGTTGATGGTCTTGGATTTGATGATAATTCCCTTGGAGATTTATGTTCTCCAGGATCCATATATATAAAACTCCAATAATATCTTTTGTGTTTACAACCAAAGTAAAGGGAGATAATCTCCTAAAGATAAATAAGGTAACAAGATAATATAAACTCTATTACACCCCCTTAGTCTGAGCGGGAGAGGAACAAACGCTGAGACTAGAACGAAAACGAACAAATAATTGTCGAGGAAGCCCTTTGGTGAAGATGTCAGCATACTGGTTCTCAGAGGGGACGTGTAAGACTTGAATGGCACCAATACGAACTCGTTCACGAACAAAATGTATATCAATTTCCACATGTTTGGTGCGTTGATGTTGAACAGGATCTCCAGACATATATATCGCACTGACATTGTCACAGTAAACAATGGTAGCACGTCGTAGAGGTAGTCGGAGCTCTAGAAGAAGGTTGCGAAGCCATGTTGTCTCAGCAACCGCGTTTTCTACTCCACGGTATTCAGCTTCAGCACTGGATCTAGAGACTGTTGCTTGTCGCTTGGAGGACCAGGAGATGAGATTGTCACCAAGAAAGACACAAAAACCAGATGTCGATCGTCGAGAGTCAGGACAACCCGCCCAGTCAGCATCAGAGTATGCAGTTAGGTGAGAATTAGTGGAAACCGAGAGAAAGAGTCCGTGGTGGGTGGTGCCCTGTAGATAGCGAATGATTCGCTTGAGAGCATGCATGTGGGGCTCACGGGGGTCATGCATAAATAGACATACCTGCTGAACTGCGTATGCAATATCTGGCCGAGTAAAAGTTAGGTACTGCAGAGCACCTGCTAGGCTTCTGTATAAAGTGGGATCCGAAACAGCTGGGCCAGAGGTGGCACTGAGCTTGGAATCTGTGTCGACCGGAGTAGTCACTGGATTACATTTTTTCATAGAGGCACGCGCAATGATGTCCTGTGCATATAAAGATTGAGACAAAAATAATCCATAGGATGAACGAGTAACAGTGATGCCCAAAAAATGATGTAGAGGACCAAGGTCAGACATCGCAAATTCTCTCTTCATCAAATCAATGAAGCGGCATAGGAGAGCATCAGTAGAGGCAGTCAAAATAATGTCATCAACGTATAAAAGTAGGTATGATGTTTCGGACCCTGATTGATAAACAAAAAGTGATTGATCACATACACTGCCGCGGAAACCACAAATTATGATGAACTTGGCAAATCTCTGAAACCACGCCCGGGGAGCCTGCTTGAGGCCATAAAGTGATTTACGCAATTTACATACGTAGTCCGGGTGATCAGGGTCAACAAATCCCGGAGGATGATGCATATATACTGTCTCGGTTAGATCTCCATGAAGAAAAGCATTCTTGACATCCAGCTGATGTATGGGCCAAGACCGTGATGTAGCAATGGTGAGAACAGTACTAATAGTAGCAGGTTTGACAACCGGGCTAAACGTTTCAAAACAGTCAACTCCAACTTGTTGAGATTTGCCATTGGCAACAAGACGAGCCTTGTGTCGCTGTAATGATCCATCAGCATTATATTTATGACGAAACAACCACATGGAACGAATAACATGAGCATCACGTGATCGTGGTACAAGTTCCCAGGTGTTAGTTTTCAACATAGCATTGTACTCGTCATGCATGGCAGGATTCCAGTTAACGTCCCTAAGGGCATACAAGTGAGAGCGAGGAAGAGGAGAGATAGAGGGAGAGGTTTGGATATGAAGGTTGAGACGATTTATAGGGCGGAAAATACCACGGGAGGCACGAGTGGTAGGTCGAGAAGGATCTGTAGGGATGGTAGGGGCCAAAGGAGCTGTGGCTGATGGTGATACTGTATTGGTATCGGTAGTTGGAGTGGAGAGAGTGGGACGTTGTTCTGTAGAAGGGACCGAAGGACGCTGTGCTGTAGAAGAGGAATTTGGAGTGGAGGGAGTGGGACGCTGATCAGGGGAAGCAAGAGGTGGCAGAAGTGAAGGGGGACCAGTGGACGGAGTTGTTGGCAGAAGGGGAAGAGTTGCAGGAGGTTCAGTGGACGAAGTAATGTGTTCAGTGGGAGAAGGAGATAAAGAGGAAGTTGAAGGGGCGGAAGACAAACGCTGAGTTGTTGGGCCGGAGGGAAGGAGTTTAAGACGTCGGTGAGGTGGTGTGTAGGGATGTTGGGCCGGAGGGGAAGAGTTGTTGAGCTGTTGGGCCGGAGGGACGGAGTTGATAGTAGGATTGTAGGAAATGTGAGGGGAATGAAGGGGAGAAGGAGAAGATTCATTTTCGGATACAAGTGGTGGAGGATCACTGAAGGGGAAGACATTCTCGTCAAAAGTTACATGACGGGAAATGATGATTTTGTTTGTGGTAAGATCAAGGCAGCGGTATCCACGTTGGTTGGGAGGAAAACCAAGGAAGACACATCTAGTGGATCGAGGGGCAAGTTTGTGAGGAGTTGTGGAGGAGAGATTTGGATAGCAAAGACAACCAAAGGTACGGAGATGGTCATAAGTTGGTTGGAGTTGATAGAGAATAGATACGGGAGATGAAAAATGTAGGATTTTTGTGGGTAGAATGTTATGAAGATAGACAGCCATAAGAAGTGAATAGGCCCAAAATTTTGGTGGAATGGATGCATGGGACATAAGGGTGCGGGTGATATCATTGACACGGCGTATCATGCGTTCGGCCTTGCCATTTTGAGAGGAAGTGTGGGGGCAAGAGAAGCGAAAAACAGGACCATTATTACGAGTAAAGTTGTGAAAGGAAGAGTTGTCAAATTCACGTCCCATGTCGCATTGAAAACTTTTAATTTGACGCTCAAATTGGGTTTGAACAAGAGAGCGAAATTCCAAAAATTTGTCGTAGACTTGGGATTTGAATTTTAAAGGATAAACCCATAGATAGTTGATGAAATCATCCAACAAGATAAGATAATAGCGAAAACCGGTATCAACATGTAATGGAGATGTCCATAAATCACTGTGAATGATATCAAAAGGAGCAAAAGTATGGGAATTGGATTCATAAAAAGGTAATCTAACATTTTTACTAACTTGACATGAATGACAAAGTTTAGAATGTTGATTTTTATTACAATGAATAGAATTATTGGTACGAAGAGCATCTAAAACAGCCTTGTCGGGGTGACCGAGACGGTTATGCCATATATTTGGCGAGCAAACAACAAGAGAAATGGGAGAAGGCTGGGACGATATTTGTGTTGGTACGGCAGAGTTGGTGATAGGGTAGAGCTCCCCGGAACTATTGCATCGAAGGATAACTTTCCTCGAACTCAGATCCTTCACAGAAAAACCAGAGGGATCAAACTCAACAGACACATGATTATCAGTGGTGAATTTACGAACGGAAACCAAGTTTTTGATAATGTCAGGAACAACAAGGGTATTTTTGAGTTGAAGAGTACGAGAAGGAAGAGTTATGAACTTAGTGCCACTAGCGGTAACTGGAATACTATTGCCATTTCCAACTAAAATAGACCGTACATTGCTAGAATTGAAAATTTTATGTAAAGTACCTGGATCAGCAGTGAGGTGCGTGGTAGCACCAGTGTCCATATAAAAAGCATCATCCGGTGGTTGTAAATGCAGAGAGCTATATGCCTCAGAGATGTCTGTGGGCTGTAGAAGTTCCGTTGATGGAGTAATGTAGGCTTGGCCGTGATTACGTCCAGGAGAACTCCCACGGTAGCTGGCCTGTCGCTGATTTACCGTCGGAGGCCGTTGAGATGGCTGCCAGTAAGGTGTAGTTGGGTAGGGGCATGGAGGAATGGCCCAATAAGGTGGCCAGTATTGTGGGCCTGCTGGTGGAAAAACAGGGCGTGGGCCTGGTGGAGTTGGTAGCAAAGGTGGGCCTGAGGAGGTTCCATTAGTTGGGACAGATCCTTGGTGGGCTTGGTTACGCCTGTTGTCATGCTGCTGTGAACGAGGGTTACGTCTGCCATTGTTGGGCTGAGAGGAGCGCTGGAAATTGCGATCTTGGGAAGCAGCAGAAGCAAGTACAATGGGTGCAGCGGCAAGAGATTGATGGGCGTGCCTAATCTCCTCAGTTCGCAGTTGAGATCGAGCAGCATCGAACGTGGGCATGGACTGTTGGATGAAGGAAGCCACGGTGTTGTATTCCTCCGGAAGATCATTAACCAGTTGGATAACCATTCGTTTGTCATTCATCGGAAATTCAAGGTCACTCAATCGATCGGAAAGTGATTTAAGTTTATCACAATAATCATCAACACTAGCACAATCAGAAAACTTGATATTTACAAACTTACTTTCAAGATTTGCAGCACGGCTTCCTTTGTTGTCTTGAAAAAGTGTTTTGAGATGGTCCCAAATCTCCTTTGCAGTTTTGCCTTTCTTGAGAACGGTAAGCATGAGATCCTTGGTCATGGTAGCAAACATCCATTGACGACAAAGAGCATCTAACTGTTTTTCCGTATCGGCATCAATATCCGTAGGTCGTGGTGAACCATCAATCAGAAATAGCAATCGGTGAGCTTGAAGATGAAGATCGAAGAGAAATACCCATGAGGAGTATTCATCTTGTTTGATATCTAAGATGACTGGAATCAGAGACTTGATGTTGTTGATGGCAAACGTCGGGTGAACGGATTTCTTTTCACCTGCCATGGATTTTAATGGTTTAGAAGAGGTAGGATCGTGGAGGGGCTGATACCATCTTGGATTTGATGATAATTCCCTTGGAGATTTATGTTCTCCAGGATCCATATATATAAAACTCCAATAATATCTTTTGTGTTTACAACCAAAGTAAAGGGAGATAATCTCCTAAAGATAAATAAGGTAACAAGATAATATAAACTCTATTAGATGGTTTGTAAATATAAACTACACCAACATCCGAATAAACGTCACGTCCAATACAAACCAATCCATGACAAGAACCCCAGAGATAAATTAAGCTCCGGTGAACAAATTCAGGGTCGACCTGTAACGGGCTATTCTCGTTTGATATCAAAGAGTCTATATCTTCCAAAGAGAAAACCATGTAACGTCCAGTTGAAACAATGCGAGCGTCTATCATGATAGCGTCATTGTTGTTTTGAATAGCAAGCTTCATGTGTTCTCCTCTCTAATTTTACCGGTGACTAAACTATTATAATTATTAGTTTCCTTGTTATCATTCGCTACTCCCGGCTGGTACACTTACATGCTACAATTCTCTTTTTGTTTTGTGAGGTTTCACTGATGCTAACACATGAAGCTGGAGAATACCTATTGTAGAGAAAGTTGACAAGTCATTGTAATCTCAGGTTTGTTTGCGTTACCTATTGTGATCCTTTGAAGTATGTGTTTCACATGATTTATGCCAAAAGGTACAACTTACCACCGTAATTCTAGTTGGTGGGTAAATTCTTGATACATTAGAGTTTCTTGCATTACTTAATAAAAATTTGGTTGACTGATGGTACCATTATCTTTTTTTTTCGAGAATTCATTGATGCAAACACCTGAAGCGGATCAGTCAAACTGTGTGGGTGTGACGGACCGGAAAATTACGCCTGGCGCGTCTGGGTGCGCAGGCCATAACTCCCCCCATGCACCATGATAAAACTGCAGTTCGAGCCATAACATAGGAAAATAGACGCCCATTTTCCCTTGCAACCATGCTCGTGGAGTATGATGCAGCTAACTTAGCTTCAAAACTGTTCCTGACTTATCCTTCCAAACCATTCCTGGCATGATAGTCACTTAAATCACTTCCTTGAGTTATAATTGCAATTTTACTTGTCGGAAAGAAGGATATGTAGCATAAATATTGTGATTTTTTCTTTAATGGAGCGTCCATCAGTCTTATGAGTTTGTGTGATTTTTGCAACGAATATATTTTTGGAGACAACTTCCAACATGGAGTATCAATTTTAGGGATACGTAATAAGGTTTTTAATTGATTTCATTAATTTGAAATTACGATGGAAGATAGTACATTGAATTAATTAGTCACCAAATGCAAGCCCAAATCACTTTCGCTTGCATCGCAGATGCACTGAGCACGTGCAACAATACTTTAAACCGCTAGATGATCCTAGCAGTCGAGTGGTGTCTCGGAAGGGTTTACAAGAGTTAAACCACAAAACAATAATGATGATGCAATTAAACTACCCAAAGCGCCTTAATAACGCCCTTGGGTTGTACTCGTCCAAGGCGTCCTTCAAAAGGAGGTAGCACTTATGAAACCTAAATTCGTGTCCATGTTTCTGCAAGAAATATCTTTTCTCCATCGTTTCCTACATGCATTCAACAATTAATCGACTCATTATGTCATCAAAAATGTTGTTTTAGAAAGAAGCACTAAAAACAATAATTACTCAGGACATCATTCATATTGGATCCATGCACGAGGTCTCTGAGCAGCTTAGCTTGAATAATGACATACATTTTAACATCTTTTTTTATTCTTAAGAGCCTATGTCTTATAACTTGGATTGTTCTCTAGTAAGGATTCAAAAAGCTCTCAACAAAATGTTTTGTGGGGGTATTTCATCTCTTTCTACAACTGGAGTTGACCTTACTTCGATCCATGCCGCTACGATTACAGTATATTCTTGAGGGGTGAATCTAGCGTCCATATTGGAGAATTCAAATAAAATATTAGATGTAGAAAGTAAATAAGATATTCAATGTTAGTTTGTGTCATTATCAATATAAGGAACTATTTATATGATACTTTTAAAAGATGTGTCGTCCCTTCGACACACTCTTGATGAATGCGTGTTAAACAAACTGTATGACAGTGTTCCAGACCATCATGTCATTCATTGTTATCGATGTTGATCATGGAACTTGCCGTCCCATATTGTGACTGTCATTGATTGGTTATTTCAAACAGGAAGTCCATATGAAATTAAATTATTATTTTTTGGATAGGTGGTCAGGGAGCTTTGTTGGAAGGAAGTGACTATATA
This sequence comes from Papaver somniferum, assembly GCF_003573695.1. Lineage (NCBI taxonomy): Eukaryota > Viridiplantae > Streptophyta > Magnoliopsida > Ranunculales > Papaveraceae > Papaver > Papaver somniferum. The sequence continues at coordinate 227,258,393 of NC_039360.1, forward strand.
ACATTTATGGAGCCTACTGTTTAAGATTCAGAGATTTGATGACACGTGGTGTCATATTTATGATGAAACAACAATATTTTATTATTTTAAAGAGGTAGTGCGCAGATTGATTGATATTTAAAAGAAAGTCATTTAATAATAATCATTGTAGCATTGATGTGTAAGGATCATACATTTTTGCAAGTTGGTTGGATGACCCAACACAAAAATATGACAACTTATTCACTTTAGATATCATCCACAACTTTACTTGTTGGATAAGATGAATATGATATGATGCCTAAATAAATTGATAATTTTGGAATGGATTGTTTGTCTTTTTTGTATCATAACGATCTTTGTCATTAGCAACATATACGTTTTTGGAGACAACTTTCAATGAAGAGTATTAGTCTCAGTGAATTCAGATAGCTTGGCGTTTCAATGAGTTGACTTAGTCAAACAACTAATGGTTAGGTGTCCTTCTTAATTACTTGGAAACGCCAACTCGTTAGTCATATGATGCCTTTTGCTTTGGCGTCTTTCTTTTGAATATTAAATTCCAACCGTGCTTGGACGTTGAATTTTTGTAACGTGCCGGAGTATTGAAAGTTGAATCATTGACACCCATTAGACTAAATACACTGAGGCGTTGGTGCCTGTTGATAGATCCATAATACTTGACATATTTTTCAAAATCAATAGAACGGACAAAATGGGCGTTTCAATGAGTTGACTTAGTCAAACAACTAATGGTTAGGTGTATTTCTTAATTACTTGGAAACGCCAACTCGTTAGTCGTATGATGCCTTTTGCTTTGGCGTCTTTCTTTTGAATATTAAATTCCAACCGTGCTTAGACGTTGAATTTTTGTAACGTGTCGGAGTATTGAAAGTTGAATCATTGACACCCATTAGACTAAATACACTGAGGCGTTGGTGCATGTTGATAGATCCATAATACTTGACACATTTTTCAAAATCAATAGAACGGACAAAATGGGCGAACAAAAGCTCTGCGAATCGGGCGACCAATATGAGTCGACTTAGTGACTAATTTTTCATTTGATTTTCTTCTTTCTCGTCATCTCCATCGTGATTTTATACATATTTTCACCCAAATCTTTGATTAAATTATTGATTTTATGTTTTATTCTCTATGTTCTTGAACTTGATTGCTTGATTCCCTCTTTCATCTCATTGATCAGTGTTTATTAGTCATTCCTTTCTTTGTTTTTACGTTCTGTTACATCCGTTTATTTTATGAAACTAATCTCTAGATCTTTTCTTTGTGATTTATATTAATTGTGAGTTGCTAATTGTTTTGCAGGACTTCCTTGATTGATAAAATGGTATTCATTTAGTTTTGGATATTTGTTTTTAGCCTCAGTTTTATCCTGACGGCAGTATTGTCATCCTTAGCAGTTTTGCACAATAACGCGATTTTGCATAAAGCAGTATTGCTTATACAGGTAGTTTTAGCGAAAATCACCATTTAAGATTTGTGTATTAGCCAGTATGATCATCCTTCCTTACCTAGTCAGGATCTAGAAAACCTTGTAACCCAAAAAAACTCCACGATTCGCAACTCGTTGACCTACAAAATTTTTCAAATTTCAGTAACTCCCACCATTTCTTGTCGTGATTACAGGAATAGTACGTATATCTTGGGAGCCATGCAGAATATTCATAACAAGATGGAAAGTTACCCTTTTTCTGTTAGACTATTTAACAAAAATCGAAATACGATTTTTATCCGATATCCTTTCTATAACATAAAAGTGCAAATCTTTTATACGTATCAGAACTCTTCCCTATATTTGGAAAAGAATAATCTTTTCATTATTCACTTTGCTTTCTCTATAAAAACAAGCAGTTTGTTTAATATCTTCATTATCTCTACATCCAAAAATCTAGAAACCCTAGAAAGCTATACAATCAAAATGAGCTCTAGTAGAAACAACAAAGTCTCCGATCTCACTGAAAAGATAAAAACTACATCTATTAGAGTTAAAGGTGCTATCGGTTCTTCAAAAAATATAAGTGATGTTGCGGATGAATGGTCAAACAATTTGATTGGAAAACTCAAGGTTAATAATTTGGAAATTGAAACTGGGAGCGTCAAGGAAGAGCTGAGCATACTTTGGAAGGCTTATAAAAAGAAAGAGATTCGTGTAGCAGGAAACCATCTTTATGTTTGTAAGTTTGTTTTTGAGAAAGACATGAAAGATGTTTTGAATAAAACTCCTTGGAATGTACAAGGATGTCATCTTGTTCTTAAGGAATACACCACTGCTATACCTTATCAAGATTGGACTTTCACCAGACAAGCATTGAATGTGCAGTTCAAAGGATTACTTCTTGAACATCACCATGAAGTTGTTATTAATGAGGCAATAAAAGACTTGGGTACAAAGATATCAACAGATCCAAGAAACTGTAGACCAAGATCTGGAAACATGATAACTGCTCTTGTTGAGATGGATCTGACAAAACCCCTAAAGAGAGGAGAATGGCGGAACTCCAATTCTGAAGAAGCTGTCTGGATCAAATACCATTGGGTAAAACAGCCACATAGCTTGTATAAAGAATGTTATACTGTTGAACATAATGAAGAAATGTGCCCACAGATTGCAATGGATCTAAAATAAAGAAAAATGACACAAGAATAATATGAAGAGCATTGTAGAAAAAAGAATGAAGAGGGAGCTACTGATGAACAAAATAAGGATACTGATGCTGAGTTTGTAATTGTGGATAATATAGAAGAGACTCAAATAGACGGGGATGAGAGTAGAACATCTAAAAGATCTAGAAACCAACCTATTGAACCCTCTAGAAATGGCCGTTCTCTTAACCATCCTACCCTTGCTGACCATGATGGTATCAACACTGGTATTGATCATACTAGTAACAATAATACACAAGATGTCTTCATGGAGGAGTCTGATATGGAAGTTCAGAGAGAACCTGCTGCTAATTCAGAGATGGATACCATACAAAATCAAGGGAGCACTGCTTTCAGTGTAAGAAACTATCCTTATCTTTTATTTTCTTCAAGTTTTATTAATTATAGATATTTAGTTTCTTTTGAAGGTTTGCAGTTGTTTAACATCTTGTCTTTCTCTAAACATCATTTATATCCTGTTGAATTCCTTAATACGATGTTACTATCTTTGAACTGTCAAGGTTTTTCTAGTAAAAACACTAGAGACCATCTCAGGGACCTAATAAGTAGATATGATCCTAACATTATCTTTCTCTTATAGACCAAACTAGGGATAGATAAAATGAATAAACTGATCAAACCATTTAAGTTCTCAAATAATAAACTTATTTCTTCCCTGGGTTTAGCTGGTGGACTAATCCTTTTATGGAAAGATGGTTTCCAGTTCAAAATTATGAATGCAGATTCTTGGATCATAAACTGTAAAGTTCATGATGACCCTTCCAAGCCTGATTGGATTCTTACCTGCATGTATGGATCATCTTATCCTCACAACAAGGAAAAGCAATGTTCCTATGTTAGATATAAGTCAGAATATAACTCATCCTTGGGTTATCATTGGAGATCTGAATTTGGTTTTCAACAATGAAAATAGAGTTTACTTCCATAATACTTACTCTTCTTCAAATCATGTTACTTCTTCTTCAAGGGATTCATCTTACATTCAAATGATTAGTCATGCTGGTCTAGAAGATATGGGTTATTCTGGTAGATCATTTACTTGGTCTGGTAATGTACATGGAACTGGTGTTAGAAGATCAAGATTAGACAGGGCTCTATGTAATGCTGAATGGATGGTTCATGTACCTGACTCCAAAGTTCTGCATCTACCTCAAATTGGTTCAGATCATTGTCCAATAATGTTGGATACTGCCTCTTCTAAATGTGATAAGAAGAAAAACTGGAAATACTTCCAGTGTTATGAAAGGGACGAGTCTTTAAAAGCTGAAGTTGTTGCTACTTGGCGAAATCAAATACAAGGATCTTTTGCATACCAAGTATCAAGAAAACTACACACAACCAGAAATTATAACTCAAAATGGAATAGGTGTAAGTTTGGTGACATTCAAAGTAACATAAATATTGATCATCAGCAAGTGGAATCTGTTCAACAAAACTCACAGCCTCAAGATAACAATACTTTGCAAATTCAAAATTTGGAGCAAGAAATTGAGCACTGGCATCAAATACAAAGTGAATTCTGGGGGCAAAAGTCTAGAGATCAATATTACTTGGAAATGGACAGAAACAACAAATATCATCATACAAATGCAAACAGAAGGAGAGCAAGGAACAACATTGAAGCTTTGAAAGACAGTCATGGAAATTGGTGTTCAAGTAGAGAAGATCTAGAAAACTTAATCATACAGCATTACAGTGCACTGCATACAACTACTTCTCCTGATAAAGATGAAGCTTTGTTACAGAACATCCCTCAAGTCATTACTGCAACTGATAATGTTGAGTTAATCAAAGTACCTGAAGATGCTGAAATATGGAAAGCACTCAAAGAAATGAAACCATGGAAAGCTTCAGGACCAGATGGTTTTCCACCTGGTTTTTTCCATTCCCATTGGGACATTGTGGGTTTAGATGTTATTCAAATGGTAAAGCAATTCTCCCAGTCTGGATTTCTGCTCAAAGAATTAAACAACACAAATATCTCTCTCATTCCAAAGACTAAAAATAAGTAATTTCCATCTGATCTGAGGCCAATAGATCTCTGCAATACTTCTTATAAGATTATCTCAAAAAAATCTCTCTACAAGATTAAAGAAGGTGATAAATAAGATCATTTATCCATTACAAGCTGCATATGTGCCAGGAAGGAAGATTTCAGACAATATACAGCTAGCTCAAGAGACAATCCATACAATGAAAAAAAAAAAAAAAAAAGTAAAAATTTTCTTGCACTCAAGCTAGATATGTCAAAAGCCTTTGATAGGATTGCATGGTCTTTTCTTATGGATGTCATGGAAAAAAATGGGTTTTTGTGGTGAATGGTGTCATCTCATCATGCAGTGCATTAGTACCACTAAGATATCAATAATTCTAAATGGAGCTCCTTGTGCTGCTTATAAACCATCAAGAGGCATTAGGCAAGGATATCCCTTGTCTCCATATCTCTTTATCATAGCCATGGAGGCTTTCTCTAGGAAACTGCTTATGGATGAACATAACAACAAGATTTAAGGCATCAAAATTGCACCAACTGCTCCTTCTATTTCACATCTGTTTTTTGCAGATGATTGCCTTCTATTTGCAAGTGCTGATCTTCATAAGTCAACAATCTTCTTCAAATTATTGATGAATTTGGAGCTGCTTCTGGACAAATGGTGAACTTCGCAAAGTCTAATGTTTTCTATAGTGCTAATGTTCCTCCAAGATTTTGTAGAATTCTTACTAGGAGACTGAAGGTACCCTACATGAATCCTGAAGAGAAGTATCTTGGTATGCCATTGTTGATTGGGAAAAGTAAGAAAAAAATGCTTCACACATCTGCTTGATAAGGTGAAGAATAAATTATCAGTCTATAGATGTAAAACTATGGCAAAATGCAGTAAGTCTTTAATGATAAACACTGTCACTAATATTATTCCCTCATATACTATGAGCTGCTTTCAAATACCTAAGGATATCATAAATGAATATAGTGCTGTGCAGGGGGACTTCTGGTGGGGTTTTGAAGACAAAAGGGGTACTTATATTACTTCATGGAAGGACTTGAACTTGCATAAGGATGTTGGAGGACAAGGTTTCAAGGATTTGACTATCTTGAATAAAGATCTTCTCATAAGAGCTACTTGGAGGATTTGTAAAAATTCAGATGAAGTGTGGGTTAAATGTACGGCAGCAAAATACTTCTGTTGTACTAGTATGTTACATGTTACAATAAAGAAGGAATTTTCTTGGTCTTGGAAAGGTTTACAAAAAAATATGGATTTCATTAAGCAACACAGTTGCTGGAGTGTTGGTGATGGTTCTCATATAAAGATTTGGTTGGATGTTTGGATTATAGGTATGTATGTACCACCAATTCCAAGACATGAAGCTGAAGACAGTGAAAATTTTGTCTTGGTCAGTGCTCTTTTTTCTTTCAGATACCGGGGAATGGAATGTTGATCTGGTAAATCACCTCTTTGATCAACACACTGCAGATTTGATTCTAAAACTGAGAGTATCAACTTATACAATTGATAAGTTGATCAAGAAACTAAACAAGAATGGAAATTTTACTCTCAAATCTGCTTAAAAAAAGTTTTTGAAGACATTTTAGGCTCGAGGCAGTTCTCAATCTTCATACAAGGAACCAATATTAAATGGAAAGAATTCTGGAGAATCAACACTTGGCCAAGAGTTAAACACTTCTTCTGGAAATGTTTAAATGATATCTTACCAACTAGAGTCAGATTACAAATACAATGTGGGTATATCAATAAGATTTGTGCACTGTGTATTCAACATGAAGAAAGTACAATGCATATTTTATTTCAGTGTGCTTTTTCAAGGGCAATATGGATGGAAGTATCAGGAGGTATTCAAGCTCTAACAGGAAGATTTAGTAACATTGCTGAGGTGCTGGAAGATTGGATTACACTTTCACCTCAACAACAAGGTCAAAACAATTGGCTCAATCTGGGCATGGTTGTAGCATGGAGCATATGGAATGAAAGATGTGAGGTTATCTTTCAAAATAAGAAGGCTAACCCCAAAGGCACAGCTAGGACAGCTCTTAGCTTTGCGTGTTACTTATCCTCACTCTCTGACAAAGCAAACGGTTGCAGTTATCCCACTTCAGTTCTCTCATCTTCAACTGCAATATGGAAACCTTATGATAGTCCATATCTAACTGTTAATTGTGATGCCTGTTATGATGAAAATACTGGACTAATAGGTATTGGTGTGATTTTACGTGATTTTGCAGGCAACTGGAAAGGATGCCCCGCAAAACATTATGCAGGAGTAGCAGACTCGGAAAGAGCAGAATGCTTAGCTATCCATGAAGTTGTGGTTTGGTGCATGGAACTGCAAATCTCACACGCAATGTTTGAGACAGACTTGAAGAATATTGAAAGCTTCATCAACATTGCATCACCTGTCATAGCTTGGGAAAACGAATGCATTCTGCATGATGTTATTCATGTTATGAAATAATTTCCAAACTGGAAGTGTCGTTTTACTCCTAGAAATTGTAATAAACCTGCCGATGAACCGGCAAAGTTCAGCAGGAAGTCTAGTGTAACTCATGCCTGACTTGATAGCCCCCTGGAGTAGTTGAAAGTTTGCTTTTGTCGGACCGTATTTCGTTCCAAAATTAAAAAAAAAAAACGGACAAAATGAGGTCATTTATTGTGAGGTTTAGAGATAGAATTAACTCAAATTCAAAAATCACTACTTGTCTCCCTCATTTTCTAAGAGCCAAATTCCCCTTAAATTCAATTGATTTTACCCTATTATTTTGTTGTCTCTACAACCAAACACAGTCGAAGGGTGTTTCTTCTGCTTGTTCTATTTTGGTCTTACAGAAACTTTTTAACCTAACTCAGTGGTATGTATTTCAATTCTTTTTCTTTAGTATTCCGTGTTTGACTTGAGTTTTTATCTCTCTGAAATCGGTTTAATGTGCTGAAATATGTCGAATTTAGTGTTTTGTTATGATAAATTTTCTCAGCATCATCTCAAACCGTGATTGTTTAGATAAACTAATGCTAGAGAAAGATGTCGAAGCTGTAATTCTTCATCATATTTTGAAAATGAGGTTTCAGCGTGATGTTTATGGTGTTTAATATTTCGATTAGATGAGTTGAATACTGATGCACTGCGATTAGATGTGATGTGCACTATAAAGAAGTTGTCATTTCATTTCTTGGTTTTATTTGCTTGTTTGCTTGTCTTGGTAATTTCTGGGTGATTCTGAAAGTTTTGCTTTCAAATTGGTGATGTTGATTGGGTTGTGTTCAAAATGGGACTTATGTGTTTATAATTCGTAATTGAGGTATTCAATTTTTTTGATGCAATGACCAGCTGAAGCTGTTTTTTCTTTTTACCTCTACTAATTTGCTACATTGCAGTTAGGCTTTCATCTTTTGTTATATCATTGAGGAGCATCCAGATTTAAATCACTTGTTGTATAAGCAAAAATTTACGTTTTAGGACTATTACCCATTGCATAGCTAAATTAGGCCTAATGTGAAAGAAAAGTTTAGAATATGGATGCTTTAGAAGTTAAGACTGTGAAAGGAGGAGTATTTTCATGATAAAAAACTGATTCTTTTTCTTTGAAAGAGAGGTTTTAAAATTGATAATGAAGTGCCGAAGAGGCACATCAAGATACAACAAAAGACTTCGCTTAACTTTCTGAGGTTACAACCAAAAACCATAGAAAAGAGAAGCAAAGAAAAACCTTCCGAAACAAAAATCCAACTGAAAATTTTGAATTTACATGTTAAATTTTATTGCTTCCACTTGTAAACTAAGTCCTCAAGAAAGAGCCCCTTAAAGATCGTAAGGTCCAACTTATTGTTCTACTAGTTATTACTCCTAACATGCTATAACTTGTCATTTCCTTCAGAGTGTTTTAGTCTACTAAATTAATATGGATCCAGAGGCTTCTAGGAATGCTCGAGAATTATTGGAACTAGCTTTTCAAATGTCAAACATTCTAGAAACAGGATTGGTTGCTTCCACTTGAAAACTAAGTCCTCAAGAAAGAGCCATTTAAAGATGGTAAGTTGAGTTCCTACTGATTGTTCTGCTAGTTATTACTCCTAACATGCTACAATTTGTCATTTCCTTCAGAGTGTTTTAGTCTACCACGTTAATATGGATCCAGAGGCTTCTAGGAATGCTCGACAATCCTTGGAACTAGCTTTTCAAATGTCAAACATTCTAGAAACAGGATTGGATCGCCACACACTTTCAGTCCTCGTTGCTCTTTGTGAAAAGGGCTTGAATCCCGAGTCACTTGCTGCACTTGTCAAGGAGCTCAGAAGGGAACCACAAACTAACTCTACTACAACATCTGCGGCTCCTACTTTTCCCTGATCAGGTCTACCTTTCTAAACCCTCTCTTGATTCCTGGTTTGATATTTCCTGTGAACGAATGTTAAAAGTAATACTGAAGGAAGATTATCGAAAAAATTTCATTGTCGCATACATTGTTCAATTTTGGGTTATTTTGAAGTTCCCATTGTCACTACCATGCTAATACAGTATCATAACTTTAAATATCTGTCAATTGGTATTTGCAGTCGTTTCTATTATTCGAGTATTATTGGGCAGTTTATCCGTATTTCCACCGGATTCGATTTTTATTCTGCCTAATATATACACGTTCAAATCTGTTTGAAGTGTGTGGGCTTCCAACTCAAAACCAATTGGCTATGAGTGGAGTGGCTCCACACCTTATATATTAAGAAAATGTCCCCCTAAGACAACAGACAACAACAACAATAAAAGGTTGTAAAGGGGCTTGTGTTTTTATAATCCTAGTCGAGGTATTCAGTTACATATCTGCAATGACCATCTGAAGCTCTTTTCAGAGAAGGAAAGCTGGTGACAGATTTTCCTTAAGCTGTCTTCTTTCTTTCTCCCTATACTAATTTTCTGCATCCCAGTTAGGCTTTCATTTGTTTATGTCATCGACATCAAGTCCATCCAGATTTAGTCACCTGTTTTATGAGTAAATTTCGACTTTATAGTACTAGTACCCACTGCATAGCAAATAGGCCAAATTTGAAAGAGAAGTTTAGATTAAGGATGTTTTCAGAAGTTAAGACTGTTGAAAGGAGGAGTATCTTCATGATAGAAAACTGATTCTTATACATGATCGAGTCATCATGGTCTACTAATGAATTTGCATATCTTGAAAAGAGCTGATTTTCCTAATTGTGTTTACTGTTAAATATAGGTTTTGACTGTCCTGTTTTTTGTATCTTTTTGGGAATTTTGTTCTAGGTGATTGTGAGCCAAGTCAAAAAGCTGTCATATTGGAATAGTCTATTTGCGTTCAGCCTCGTGATAATTTATCACTGGAGATAAGATTTCGTAGAATTTCATTGTATTTTAGAAGTAGGTCATTGATATCGTTAGTAGCTTATGAATTCTATTATGTGATGTGAATCTGGTATGCTTAAAGTTAGTCTTGTTTATATGAACTAGATTTTGTGCCCGTGCTACGCACCGGGCGGACTCGAAACTATCCATTGTTCTTTTTTTAACCATATTTTCGGTTTGCCGTGATTTGGCTTCCCCTCGTGCATTTTTTATTTGGTGTCGCTGGGCTTCGCACGCCCCATCACAATGGTGTGTATCGGCTTCGCCCCATCATTTAGGATTTTTATTTGGTGGGTGAGGCGAAGATTTTTATTTAGTGTCGCCTCGCCCCCATCATTTAGGATTTTTATTTGGTGTGGCTCGACTTCGCCTCGCCCCATCATTTAGGATTTTTATTTGGTGTGGCTCAGCTTCGCCTTGCCCCATCATTAGGATTTTTATTTGGTGTGGTTTGGTTTCGCCTCCCCCATCCCAATGCATGCTTAAATTTTTTTTGATTATATCCAAAGATAACATTGCCGGATGGAGGAAAACTGCACCCACACTGGTAATTCTTTTTTGGCCCAAAACAAAACATTACCCATATGCAAGAAGTCTAACAAAAAAAACTTGGTAATTTTTTTATTTTTTATTTTCCTGTTTGAGGGACAAAGAACCTATAATAGCTGCTCAAGAAATACAGTTGTTTATACATCAAAAATACAATATAGAAATCAGACCAAATTTAGTGGATACAAAAGAATCCCACTAAACCTACATGTAGGGAAATACAGTTTTCTGAACCTTCTTACGGAATTAACTATTTTTCCATTCTCCATCTGGTATTTTCTAAAATGTTCGAAAGGGAACACACCAAGATTCGAATGTGACCATATATTTACATTAGTGCATACAATTCTCAGTTTTTGATATTGATTGTTGACCGAGAATACTACATGACAAAATTAAAAACATAACACCTAAAATCACACCCACCATTTGTAATGCCACTCATTGCGCCTGCAACCATTTCCTGCATGACCCAAATCTCATCCCCTCCTCAAAAAGCAAGCTTTAAGTGGAATCTGCAAGATTCACCACCAATAAACATCTTAAAAAAATACATCAACCCTTACTTCATATGGTTTCTTTTTCGTTCCATATAATATCTCTTAACACAGCAAAATTAGCTCAATATTGTCAACTGTTGCAAAAAGGTTAGAGGTAATTAAACATCATTCAAATAAACAAAGATGGAACTCAAATCATTCTTAACAAAAGTATAAGCATCGCTACGTGATAGGCAAAGGAAATTGAAGTAGTCAATAAACACCATTCTTATCACACTTGATGAATATAGTGATAACTCAAGTACCACATGATAAGCTAAGAGTTTCAATCTCATATCCAAGTTAATTCTAGCAAAATGCAGTAAGAGTAAATATAAAAGAGCAACACAATGGAGATAATACTTACAGTTTATTGCTCAAACTTGCACATGGTGTTCCACTTAAAAAGCACACGGTGGGCATTCTTCGCAGGACGAAAACGTGGTTTTCCGGCCAACAGTGTGAAACGCTCAAGGAAAATGGATTAATCAACAAAAGCCACATTGAATAGAAGTGGACCGGCGTTAATACCCCGGAAAATCCACTATCTATCATTTAAGTGAGAAAGAACTTGGAGTATTCAACTGGGTTAACTCTCCTGAAAAATCTTTCAGTATTGTTGTTGTGTATCTTGTTCATTATGACCTAAGATTGAAAAGGAGAAATAAAGTATGAGAAAAAGTTGCATAAAATGCATTAGCTATGAAGACACTAAAGGTTTGTATAGCAATTGAATTTCAGATTTAACGCTGGACCACAGAAAAATTAATTGGATATAGAGCTCTAAGAAAGGTGGCTACAACAAACCATTGGTAACTGATCACAATTTGTATGCATACATGGAAGTTGACTTACTAAGTTGGAAATGAGTAAAAAAGTTAATATTTTGACAGTCATTACTTAATTAAACTATTAAGCACAATTCTTTAGCCATCTTACCGTCTTTCCTAATCATCCCCATACAGTAAATTTATACTACATATAATCACCACATCTATAGACTAAGGTTTAGTCTCAGACATTTCAATGTGTATCTGCACTTGTCCATTCAGACAAATAGCCATATGAGAAACCAATATGGAAAGTTGAGAATGGACTAAACAAAAAGCATATTACATACCTTAATTGCTTTTCCCATAAAGAAGCCTGGAGAGACTTTGGATGCACCACAAAATCTCTGTTCTCGCTAAAGTAGAATAGCATCACATCCTAATGAGTGAGAGAGTGAGGAAGGAATTTCAGCAAACGGACAGCAAACCTATGTCTTTGTTCGTCCATAGGTGTAATGCTAATCAGTCTTAATGCCTATACATCACTAAGAAGGTGTCCAAAAAAAATTTACAATCCTGGTTGCAAATGATAATGAGCTTCCAAAAAGGTTAATATATTGTGCATAGCAATTTATAATGATAACGATATATCCACAACGCATTAGCGCGTCCTTGATGAACTCTCCTAAAGGAATATCCGCAAGCTCACGTTCTAGATTTGTTAATTGGTAATTGACTGTATTCCTTTTTGAACTCATGCTCACATTAGAAACACAATTTTATATACTTACCTTACACATAGAAGAGAGACACGATTGCCGGAATCACGGCCATTTGCGATATGTGCAATTTGTTCCAAATCCCGTCATTATAAAGGATATCCCACTGTAAAATTACCAATAAGCATATCTTTTATATTTGAAACTTAAGAAACTTAATTTTCTACATTGCAGTTTAGTGGTTATAAAGATTTAACCATTTTTGCAAATGTTTGCTCGTATATACCTCATGAACTGGACATTGCTTTTATATGAACGAATAAGTCACATGCTTCATTTTTGTAATTTCATTAAGCCACTTCTTAAAATTAATGTATGATTTAAACAGTATAATGCAGGATTAGCCTTGTAAATTGTTGTTTCTTAAATGCACTGAGGAAGACAAAGTGGAAAATAAGAATAAACGTAGAGTTCTAATTGTTCTAGTTGTATCTGCATATTCAAAATAGAGTTTAACCATTTATTGGTGCACTGTCTATAAACTGCTCATGAATCCTGATCACCAAATCAATTGTTACTTTAATTAGCTATAGTCTATCTCTTATAAGGACAATCAACAATTCCATTAGAGATAATACATCAGATTGTTGACATGAAGATTGTAATCAGTTAATCTAGTTCTCAGTACCATATTTATTAGCATGATTCAAATACCAATTAACTTGGATAATTCAGATATCAATAGAAACATGATAAAAAAATATGCTCAATTCTTATCAAAATTAAGATTATGTCCTCAGTATTTCGGCACTAATGAAGATATTGTATTGATCTAAAAAGTGATTAAAACTTACAAAATATTTCAGAAATCTAAAAACATTGATACAAACAAAGAATAAAAAAAAAAAATCTAGGGTTACCTTCTTCTTCTTCTTCGGTATATCACAGTATTTACTGATGAATCGTAGATGGTTTAGATGGATTTGAGCAAAGATGGATTAATGAGTGGAATCAGAGATAAGAAAGTCTATGAAGATGATGTCACTGCCATGGATTATTGAGTGGAATCAGAGAAGATTGAGAATGAATCTAAGAGTTCATGCGTCTGTAAGACATGGGTTTAGTTTGAATTCAAGATTGCAGTTAAGTTTTGAGAAGTAATTGATGAACAGGGAAGAAGGAATTTCTAGGGTTCGTTGTTGTTATTGATAAATGGGACAAATGAAGGCTCGGTTCCTTTTACCTTTAGGTTTTATTAGTTAGGTATAGAGTTTGAGGGAAGTATTGTTCACACCAACGGCGTAACTTGAAGTCCAGTTAAGTATTTGGTGTAAACGCAGTGTAATAAATTATTTAGGCGTAAACTTTGACAAAAGTATTGTCTACCCGCCTTTATTTTAATAGTGTTACTAACAACCAGTTAGATATTTGGTGTAAACAGGGTGTTACTGAATTTTTAATGTCCCAACCAATAGAATTCCGCCACTTGTCATCATCAGGAATGCTCTTACTCAAAGTTTTTATCTAATTTAATTTGAGGAGGGTGTCACACTCACCCGCCACTTGCCATCACTAGGATTGTTCTTCCTCAAAGCTTTTATCTAATTTAATTTGAGGAGGGTGTCACACTCACCGTGCGACGTGTGAGCTTATATGACTTAGCATTTTAAAGGAGAAGAGATTACTCGCTTGCTTGTAAATTGAGTAGATGCCGAAAGTTCAGGAATCAATGATATTGCCTCAATATTGGCTAAATCTTGTCAACTATACGTTCATTCAAATCATTGAAGAATGGAAATTCCACGGAGTTGTAGTCATAATCTAGGTTTCTTTGATCGGTTCATTAGTTCTACTGTTTGTTGCTTGTCAGGAAAACAAAGAACCTCTCAGTAAAGGCTTGATTATAGCTCTCCAGCAACAAGTGCGCTTTCCATATAGCCATTAAACTAATTCCCATGAAGACTCAGCAAGATGAAGCTCTAGGTGGTTGGTTTCAGCTCCCGCATATTCATAAATTGAGAAGTTAATAATCTTAAACTTGCAGTTGCATGGTAAAAAAAAAAAAGATAAAAAAAAAAACAGGTATGAAATGAAGCCATTAGGTTCCGCAACCAAAGCACATAACTCCAACTATGTTTTCTTTACATATTCACAAAGCAGAGAAGTCCCGTTATCTCCAATAAAGTATACATAGTTGTTGCAGAACTTGGGAGCACTAACGCACCGAAAATCTCTTCTTTTAACATCTATAAAAAATACAATATATGTTTAGTAGTTTCCATTTTGACACGACCGAATCATAAGCCAACACAAAGCCAATCATCAAGTAGTCTGATGGTTGGCATGCTCTCTCTCACTGCGAAGGTAGGGGTTCGAACTCTGTAATTGCTGAAATCCACTCAAATTTAAGAAATTTGGATATAGTTTAGGAACCACTAATCTAGGACATCACAAAAAAAAAAAAAAAACCAACACAAAGATACAATAGTCATCTTCTGTAAACACTTGTAGACTTGTGAGCATTTCGTATTGCGGAGTAATCGGGTGTATGAGATGATAATACCAGAGATACAAGTAATAAACCATTTAGGATGTAGTGTATATTAGAAAGTGCATTCAGATTCCTCCAGCATCCCACTAATGTTTAGACAGCAACATGAATAGAAGTTGATTTCCTTTACGAAAAAGGTTTATAATTGATATGAAGGGCGAAATACTAGTGCCAAGAGTATAACAATGACTTCTTTATCGAGTTTTTATATAATCCTACAATGAGAAATTTTGTATGATCATTAAATACATACAGTGTGATAATTGCCTGGGGTGTGACCCCAAAGTTGATTTTTATCATGCCCTCTTTGTTACAAGCGTGCTGCTAAGGGCCAGGAGGGTTCCCTAATCAAAATTTTTGTGGTACTTATCATACTGAAGCGAGTGACTATGCTATGTTGTGAAAGGTTGTCACACCTCCAAATGTTCCAGAAAAAATTTTCTCGACAATATAACTCGGCAATATAGTGGTTCAGTGATCTCTTATCACCAACTCGTATTTCAGCCTTATAAGTTTGCACCTATGCAAACAGCCAACTTCACTGATTTATGCAACGGAAAACTTAACTTAGATTTTCTCTTTACCAGCGATATGGCCCATACTAGAAATGGGTTAATGCCATGATTATGCAACAAAGGAATTAGGGAGTATTTTCGAATCAACATGATACTAAGGCAAACATGTAAGCCAACAAACTCTCTTTTATTAGCTTAAGGGGAAGATTACAAAATCAGTCCAACCAATGGACTTGCAAGCTTATTCTCTAAGCCTAACACAAATAGACTCTCTACTGCAAAGTGGTTTATCATCACTTGAAATATTAAACAACCCTCATCTGCAAGGGTTATCTGGCTATTTATAATGCCAAGAATCAGGACCAATCCGTATGCAACTCTGTTGCACGCCCCATGAACATCCATCTGTCCATGGGAAGTTCCCCTAACCGTCAGCCTTACTTTTTAACTGTTACTTTAGTGCTGACGTGCAGAAATTGCGCCACAATTTTCTTGGACGGTTAGGACATGCCAAACTCGATTACAAAGATCCTTTATAACCGTCTCTAACTTGCTCCTACCCTTTGGCATGTGTGTGATGCTCACACACTCGCAACTGACACTTGAACTCAAATCTCGCAATCATTGCACCATGCAACTTGGCCCTGCCAATGTTCCCAAATGATTGTGCCACACTCAGCTTGCATTTCTGCCAAGTATTCGGCAATGGTTGCGCTTCACCCAAGCTTGGCCTCTGCCAAGTATTCGGCAATGGTTTTGCAATACTCAACTTGCACGTTTGTCAAGTATTCGACAATGGTTGTGAAACATCCATTGCGACTGCATACTTAGCTTATTTGGATTTCCACATCCAAATACCGCGCCACTTGAGTCTTGACTTTCTTAGTTCAACTTCATGCTTCATATGCATCAGTTGCATCTCTTTTGGCGAGAAATAATCACCAATGGTGCGTTTGGACCCCATTGTTGCATATGCATTGTCTAAGCCTTGGCCAAAGCTTAAGGCCATGCCAAAGTTATCCCATGACTTGCATCTCATCCTTTATTCCATCCTTGAGTTGGGTCAACTCTGAATAAGGATATGAAACACTATAGCATAGTTTTGCATGTGCCAAGTAACATTTCTTGTCTCGGCCATGTTGGCCCTACATTGTCGGATTGTGCAGATTCATCTGCCAGGTTACAAATTCAGTAACGCGCAATGATTGTGCGTCACGGTTTGGAACGGTCATAGACCTCCCCCACCCAATTTGTTCAATGTCCTCGTTGAACGCAACATCAGTTCATCCTTTACTGAAATTCCTTGGCCTTGTACGCATCTGAGCCACTCTTAGAAATCAGCAACTTTGTTTGGCCTTTATCCTTGCCAAAAATTCTCTGCCTAGTACTTTATGCCGCCACTTAGTTTGTTTGCCTTGTTATTGAGCCTATGAATTCCAGCTTCGTTGTCACATCGTCGATTATGCTTCAATCCCCACTTCATTCACATCTCAACACCCAAGTGTTATTTGCAATTTGTTTATATTCCCTTGCATCAGCATAAAAATATTTCCTCCAAGACATTTTGTTCCTAAGTGTACACGCCAAATAACCAACATGTCACCCTGATATGCATAACTTAGCTTACTTTCCTTCAACTCCGACTGACATTGCACTCTTGCAATTCAACATGCCTTACTGTAGGATAAGTGTTCATCAATAACTTTGCAACTCTTTTATGCAACTTGACTGAAATGCATGGCATTAGACATATCTTTAGATCAGGATCCTCTTCACGTTCCTTTGAAACTAACAAGGCCTCACTTGTTCTTTCAAACTGCTACGCTTTAATGTAGCCGAAAAACAACATCATGTTCTTCCTAACTTTGAGTTACTCTCAACTCATATGCTTGATGAACTTATATCTTCATTCTTGCTTCATTACTCCATGCTATCGTTTCCAAATACTGTCGCACTTCTTCATAACTCTCCCAACAGCAAACTCGCATATGCCACCAACTTCAATTCTTATTTGGCCTTGCTTTCAGCGTTTCTTATTGTATACTTTGGCTAAGTACACTTGGAGTGCTTCCCCAATGAACTAGCTTTACATTAATAAAAAAGAAGCAAGGTTTTTTCTTAAACGCCACCTTCATTCATTACATTAGCCTTACATAAGAAACATAGGGAGCCTTCCCATTTACACCATTGGCCAACACTCGGACTTACTGAAAGCAAACTCATAACCGAAGCAAATACACTAAAAAACAGTGTGTTATCTTCTAAGACCACAAGATTAGCAACATCCAACTTAAACTTCAAACAGAAACAACTAACAGATGCCAAAGTCTCCATACTTCAGCAACCTTGCAGGTTCAGGCACTTGCAAACATCAATGCAAGACCCATGCTTCATACATGCTCTAATCACGGCGATCGAGAGATACTAAGATCCATAGTCTATCCAAATTCCGCATGAATCTCAGATAATATTTCTTTGAACGAGCGGACAGGAGAAAACTCACTTTCCTTTCCTATGTCACGCTTCATGTCACCGGACTAACTTTCCTTACACCTTTCACGAAACAAGGTGCACTTGGACTTTGTATGAAAATCCCGCCAAGGTGAGGCATCACTATTGCCTATGCTTGCTTGAAAAAGTTGTTACCAAGGATCATCTCAAAGTCATTGAGATGCATCACCATTACACTGACTTGGCCACGCCTTTCTCCCACTTCAACATTTTCCACAGCTATCCCCTTGATTGTCTTATCTATATCATTCATTGTCCTCATGCAGTGATCAAGATGATATACTTCCAAACCCAAGTACTCTGCTATCGACAAGCTCATAACAGTGTGCGAAGCACCTGTATCTGCCATGCCCCAAAGTCGATGATTGTGAATGCCAACTTTCACATAAACCAGGGCAGCGCCACTCATCCCATGTTGTGTTGCTTCCTTTTGTCCTACTATGTTGCGCAGTTGAATAAGATTAACATGATCCAATTGATCAGCTTCTTCTTTGTCGCCACTGCCCTAGGTGACTATTGCAGACAATTTTTCTCTCTTAGGACAATCATACACAAGGTGATCACGGCATGACTATCATCCATTTGATAATTATTTTCCTTAGCCTCAGAACTTTTACTACTTCCATCATCCTTCTTCTTCTGGCTTTTATTATCCTTGCTCTTCCTATTAGCATCAGTTGAGGTATTAACTGACCTAAAACCAGCAAGGTTGTCCACGATTGCAATGGCCGAAGGTGGGTCTTTGGAACCCTTCCTTATTACTTCGGCATGAGCCCATGCTTGTAAACCAGGTGTGAAATTAAAAAAATTATCTTCCCCAGACATGTTGCGAATATCTAGCATCAGATACGAAAACTCTTTGACATATTCCCGTGGTGTACCAGTATGTCGCAGCTTACGCAAGTTCTCTCTAGCTAGCCAATGAGCATTACTTGGTAAGAATTTACCCTTCAATTCTTCTTTCATGACATCCCATGTCACGCTGCCTGGACGACTAGCAGTAAGGTCATCATCAGTTCTAGTTCCCCACCACAATTTTGCATCACCTCCAAGTACATGCTAACGATAGTAACCTTTTGTCCTTATGGGGTTCCGGCGGCCTTGAAGTATTGGTCTATGTACCACATGAAATTCTCCAATTCCTTTGCATCTCTTACGCCAGAAAACGCCTTAGGTTCTGGGACTTTAATCTTTGTAAAGTCACTGCAACTACCACCCACAGTAGCTTGATCCGAACCAATCGTACTCACCATTCTTCTAAAGACGCTTAACTCATCAGTTAGATCATTCAAGGCACATGTGTACATGATATTATCAGCATCAATTTATCCTTGCAAATCATCATGCTTCTTAGTTGTATTCTGGCTTGCCACAAGCATATCAACAGCATGCTTGTCCAACGCTTGGATGCGAGATATTATCGTAACATCATAATTGGCATCATTAGGATGGCGCACCTCATTACACTGTCTTCCAAGTTCGCTACCCTATTAGTTAAGACATCCATCGAACTCTTCTTACCAGCCATTATGATCTAACAATTTTCAGCAACTAAAATCGAGCAAAACATAGAAAATCTTCCAAATACAAAGCCATAACAGAGCAATCTATGCTCTGATACCCTAATTGTCACACCTCCAAATGTTCCAGACAAATTTTTCTCGCCAATATAACCCGGCAATACAGTGGTTCAGTGATCTATTATCACCAACTCGTATTTCAGCCTTATAAGTTTGCACCTATGCAACGGAAAACTTAACTTAGGTTTTCTCTTTACCAGCAATGTAGCCCATACTAGAAAGGGGTTAATGCCATGATTATGAAACAAAGGAATTAGGGAGTATTTTCCAATCAACATGATACTAAGGCAAAATGTAAGCCAATAAATTCTCTTTTATTATCTTAAGGGGAAGATTAAAAAATCAGTCCAACCAATGGACTTGCAAGCTTATTCTCTAAGCCTAACACAAATAGACTCTCTACTGCAAAGTGGTTTCTCAACACTTGAACTATTAAACAACCCTCATCTGCAAGGGTTATCTGGATATTTATAATGCCAAGAATCAGGGCCAATCCGTATGCAACTCTGTTTCACACACCATGAACATCCATCTGTCCATGGGAAGTTCCTCTAACCTCTAACCTTACTTTTTAATTGTTACTTTAGTGCTGGCGTGCATAAATTGCGCCATACTTGTCTTGGACGGTTAGGACATGCCAAACTCGGTTACAAAGATCCTTTATAACTGTCTCGAACTTTCTCCTACCCTTTGGCATGCGTGTGATGCACACACACTCGCAAGTGACACTTGAACTCAAATCTCGCAGTCATTGCACCATGCAACTTGGACCTGCCAATGTTCCGCAACGATTGTGCCACACTAAGCTTGCACTTATGCCAAGTATTCGACAATGTTTGCGCTTCACTCAATCTTGGCCTCTGCCAAGTATTCAGCAGTGGTTGTGCAATACTCAACTTGCATGTTTTCCAAGTATTCGGCAATGGTTGTGCAACATCCATTACGACTTCATACTTAGCTTATTTGGATGCGAACATCCAATTACCATGCCACTTGAGTCTTGACTTGCTTAGATCAAGTTCATGCTTCATATGCATCACTTGCATCTCTTTTGGCGAGCAATAATCACCAATGGCACGTTTGGCCCCGCCATTGTTGCATATGTATTTTCCAAGCCTTGGCCAAAGCTTAAGACCATGCCAAAGTCATCCCATGACTTGCATCTCATCCTTTATTCCTTCCTTGAGCTGGGTCAACTCTGAATAAGGATATGCAACACCATTGAATAATTTTGCATGTGCCAAGTAACCTTTCTCGTCTCAGCCATGTTGGTGCTACATCGTCGGATTTTGCAGCTCCGTCTGCCAGGTTATAACTACAGTAACGCACAATGATTGTGCGCCACTGTTTGGACTGGTCATAAATGTGCATTAGGGCTCTCCTAGGCGCTCTAGGCACATGAGTCGCACAAAGGGAACCTAGATAATAAAACAACCTAGGTGCGTAGATGCGTACATAAATAAATTCTAATTTTTTCATGGGCACCTAGATGCACCCTAGGTGTTAGGAGAAAGGCTTGGTGCCTCTCCTCACTTAGCGCCTAACACAACATAGATTTTATGTACTGTTATGCATGCACTAAACTATTGGTCCATTGGTACCAAATCCCTCCATCCCTCCAAGAAAGCATGGTCATATATCTTCAGTTCCTTAGATCTCGTGGTAATCATACCTTTGAGATCATAACAATTGAATTTTTCGGGTAGGTGTATAATCAAATTTGATGATTCTTCTCATGCTCCGTCTTGGACAAGAAATATATAGGAACAATAAGGAAAACCATCTGACTCTTTTTCCATATTCATAGCACCATCCTCTTCGATCGCCAAAGCTTCAACATTTACATGGTACGCGTATTGTTCCCTCTTACTAGATGACAACTTAATGTCTAGCTTTTAATAATTTTCCATTATGGAAGACTAATCCGTTTCAGCCAAATCCCTCTTACTAGATGAAAACTTGGTGTCTAGCTTTCAGTAATTTTAGGTTGTTGCAAATTGACTTTCCCTAAATTACGCATATGATTGGCGGTGGTTTCTTCATTGAAGAGATACCATGTTTTATAAGGTGCATGAAAGTAAAAAATTGAAGAGGTGCTTCCTTTAGAAGCTAGGAAAATTGACTATTTGGGGTCTCTACTTTTCTCAAACACTAGAAAATGATGATATATCATCGGTTTCCTCAAGCTCATGTCCATCCAATGGATGTAAATAATGTTGCGAG
Source organism: Papaver somniferum (assembly GCF_003573695.1). Taxonomy (NCBI): domain Eukaryota; kingdom Viridiplantae; phylum Streptophyta; class Magnoliopsida; order Ranunculales; family Papaveraceae; genus Papaver; species Papaver somniferum. The sequence continues at coordinate 227,280,391 of NC_039360.1, forward strand.
GCATATGGTCAGACAATATCATGTTTTTACATCTATTTCATATTATTTATAAAATACAAATGATATTGTCAACTAGTTGGCAATTGAAGGTGAAAATAACTATTTAGATTTATCATGTATTAACATCAGTGGTCGCTAAAAAAACCTAAAGTTTGTGGTCCGACCAGCCTTGCCTGATCTGCCTGAATATTTTGATGGGTCGTGGGGGTAACGAGTACAAAATTATTAGAATTTTTAGGCCTATCCATGCACAATAAATTTTTTGGGAACCTTAGGATTAAGCCCGACCTAATAGAATGGTTTGGAGGTAATAAATTCTGATCCGAAGCCAGTAGTTGAAGAATCATAATCTAGAGGTTCTTTTGACTAGAGAATGAATTTCACTGGTCTTAAACTTCTTCCAAATTGTGATAAAATTGTTTCACTTCATAACTATAGGCATATAAGTTTAATTGGTAGAGTGTATAAGATATTGTCCAAACTCTTGGAAGAAAAGATGAAACTAGTTCTCTCTTCCATTGTTACCGATTTCTAAGGAGTTTTTGTTCATGAAAGGCAAATTAGTGATAGAATTTTGGTGTGAAAGGTTGATTTTGAGAGAGCTTTTTATAATATTAACTGGGACTGTGTTGATATTGTACTTCAAAGATTTGGCTTTGGGAATGCTTGGAGATATTAGATAAAATGGTGTGTCTCGTAAGAAAGATTTCTGATCGATTCTTACCAACGGATAAGCAATAAAAATGTTCAGAAGTTAAAAGGGAATTAGACAGGTCAACCCAATTTTACCTTTTATTTTCATCATGGTAGATGAAATTTTATCTAAAGTGGTAAATAAAGCTACTTCAGGTGGTCTTCTATCCGATTTTCAAGTTGTTACAAATGGAATTAACTGTCATAAATCATATTCAATTTGCATATGACTTAGATAGTTTTTCTCGATGATTTTCATCTTTGAAGAACATTCTTTTTGCTTTCCAGTTGGTAATTAAATGGTTCAAAAGTGAATTTTTGAAAAATTACGATAATGTTATTGGGGATGAACATAATGGTGCTTTGTGTGCTGATTTGTTTGGTTGTCAGGTGGTTGATTTTCTAATCAATACCAAATATGTCTGGGATATAATGCTTCAAATATGCCGACTAAAGTTGAGCGCTTGGAGACGAATACACTTGTCCAAAGGTCAAAGATTTATGTGATTAATAGTCTGCTTGCTAGTATGCCCATTTATTATTTATCCATGTTCTAGATGTCTATTTCAGTAGTGAAAGAACTAGAGAAAATCACGCGTGATTTTCTTTGGGGCTATACTAATACTTCTAAGAAAAAAAGAATAAGTTGGGTGAAGTGGTCAAAAGTGAAAAAGCGGGGGTCTAACAACCACACCTAATATTTCGTTTAGCAATATGTATGGACAACTCCAACACAATTCCAAGAGAATCAACTAGACAATCAGACTCAATCAAAAAAAAGTATCCAAGAGTTATATCTCAATTTCACAAATCAATATGCAATCGAACAGATTGAAATCTGTATGCCGGATCGATATGAGAAATAACTTGGATGGTACCAAAAACCAATATCCAAGCGTCAATAAATTCCTGTCCAACAATCAAGGTCAGATTTACCAATTATTGAACTACGCACAACCTGTGATATTTCAATTATATAAAATATAATGCGGAAAAGAAATAACACATACATCAAAAATTTTGTTAACGAGGAAACCGCAAATGCAGAAAAACCCCAGGACCTAGTCCAAATTGAACACCACATTGTATTAAGCCGCTACAGACATTAGCCTACTACAAGATTAACTTCGGAATGGAATATAGTTGAGCCCTTAACCAATCTCACAACTATAGAATATGCAACTACAGAGAAAATAGTTGGATCTGGCTTCAGAATCCCAATGAATTCTTCAATTCGTTAACCTATAATGGTTTTAGGAAAAACATAGGTTAAAGGAGAATCGACCCTAGTATGCAACTAGTATCACACAGGAGGTGTGGGTATTAGGTTTCCTAGTTGGTAGAGTTCTCCTTTATATATCCTTTCAAATTAGGATTTTCTTAGTTAGCTTAGAATCAAAGCATTCATTATTCACCATTAGATGAAATCCTGATTTAAGATGCAAGCTAAGTTTTGCTTGAAACCAAAGAAATATCTCTCCACCATTAGATGAACTTAGCATGTCAAACAAAAATGAAATATACTTCATTTATATATGGGTAACCGTACCAAACCGTGTACATAAGGTTGGCTCAATAACAGTTAACCAAAGTTAGCCATATGAACACTTTTGTCTAATCCACATTCATCTAACACATCTATATCAATAATGATTATCAATCAATCATGAATGATAACCAAAGAATCTAATTGTGTTCTTCATAGAGTTGTTCAATTGTTAACAATCACATAGAAGTATATATGATCAAATTGAAGCAAAATCGGAATGCTTCGAAAGAATCAATTCATGAATATTGATACACGGTTTGCAAAGATTGCATTCCTTAATACATAAATATATTTGTTCATGAGTATGAAAACATATTTTTCCTATTTTAGAACTTGATCCACTTAATTTTGCAAACGGGTACACAAACTTTAGTTACATACCAAATTCAGGTGAATAAGTTCGCAAACAGGTATTCAAACTTAGTTCCCGAACTTCAACAGTTAAATCAGTTTGCGAACGGGTATGCAAGCATCAGTACCCTGACTTAACAGTTGAAACAGTTTTCGAACGGGTATGCAAACTTAGTTTCCGATCATAAATTACGTCAAAACAGATCGCATACTTAGTACGCATACTGTAATGTATCCATACATGGGTTTCAGGTCTTAACTCTCATTTCAATCGTTGAAACATTCTTAGAAGACGACAATGGATGTCTCATACATACCCTTAACTAATAAGCTATTTTCAAGTGATCGAGTGACCTATACGAAATTTTTCGAGTCGACATCCAATGACTGTCTCACAAAAATTATCTAAGATGTTTCAAGGAAATTTCCACATGATCATCTTTTGACATGATGAATGTAGCTAAGACAAAAATCTACCAACACGTATTTCGAGAAATAGATAAGCGAGTTAAACTCAGCTCGAAATATCAAATGTGTATGATACGAAAGACTATATCATATACGACTTTTGTCTCAATAGGAGATAAAGAAATAGAATAGACTTTCTGAGTGATAGAAAATTTTTAGTCTCCACATACTTTTTGTTGATGAAGTTCCTCCGAGTTCTTCAGTAGATCTTCGTCTTTAATTGTAAGCACCGTGAAGTATAAATCTCAACTATACAATCTATCCTAGTCTGAAACTCCTATATGTAGACTAGAAATCAAGACTATATAATTTGATCAACTAAACTTGACAAACAAGCTTGAGATAGCAATGCTTGCGAGTTCGACCGAGCAATGCTTTAACAAAAAGTTATAGTTCTTAAAGCTAATGGAGTTATTGGAATAAAGAAGCTGAAGCTGGTTAATAAATCCTTACATTGCAAATGGATTTGGAGATATGGAAGTGAAAAACACGCTCTATGGAGAAAAATAATTCGTGGAAAATTTGGAGGCAATCCTAATGAATTCCTACCTAACTTTTTCATTTAGAGCTATTGGTCATAATCTTTGGGATAAAATTTTAAAATATCGAGACTTTGTTAGAGATACCACATCGCTCATAATTGTGATATATCCAACTTTTTCAAGTTAGTAGAATATTCTGTTGTTTCTATACATAATTGTACTTTGGAAGATACTAAGAACTGGGTTTTATAGAATATTTTACTTTGAGTAACTGTTACTCAGTATCTTGATGTTGATGGTTTTATTTCTATTTCACATAATCAAGTCTAGAATTCTAAAATTCCGTTGAAGATGTCTTTTCTTGTTTGGACTTTATGTCGTAGAGGTGCTCCTACTTATGTTTTATATGGGGTCGGGATAGTGAAAATAGTCAATGTCTTTTTTTCTCTACCGTTGAAGAATCTCAGAGTCATCTTTTTCTATTTGTACTGAAACAAGAAAAGTTTGGCACTATTTTTGGATAGCTTTTTGGGGTTAATTGGGCGTTTTCATAAACTGTCAAATAACATAAATGGTAATGGGCTAATAAGAAAAGCAGTAATATGGTTAAGAAGATTTGAAGTGTTCTCGTTTTCGCAATTTGGTGGACAATTTGGAGAGAGAGCAACTGCAGGCTTTGTAATCATAAGGATAGAAATTTCTATCAAATTATTTCGATTAAGTACACTATGTTTAATTTATCTTTATATACGAAACTTTGTGAGGGTTATTCGCTTAGTAACTTTTTATTGATCTTATAACTTAATAAATATATATATAATTGAAATGTTATATCTGGTCAAAGTTAGCAGTTTTGTATTGTTTTTGTTCCCTTAACACTCATCAAAGCAATGAGTGTTAATTTTAGATGAAAATTTCCTTTTTGATGCCAAAAAAATAAAAAAACTATTGAGTGCGGAGTAAGTAATAGCAAATTTAGGTATGAAAGTACAACTTTTCGAAATTTGGTTGTATTACTTGGGGTATTTGGATATGTGGATGGAATTAGAAAAGATTACATTTATGTAGGATAATTTCATTTTGGTTTAAATTTGATACTGATCACTTTGTATATATATGACATCCACATAATTGTTTGAATTCTTTTGTGATTATGTGTATCCGTAAAGGTGAAGATTTCATCCTAGTAAACAACGTTTACATTTGTTTAAAGGAAGTACGTTCATGAACTTGTTTTATGAATCGAAAGGGAATGTCTAGGCTTATTGTATTGTTATTCATTGTATATATTTGGATTACCAATATGTGTGAGTTAGTAGAACCGATCGTAACTTGTTATGCATCTTGGTATAACTAGTCACAATGTATGACTTATGATTTGGTATAGTTAGTGTAACCGATCTTAAGTAATCACATGAGTTGATATGATCGATATTTGTTATTGGTGTGACCGATCTTAGTAATTGGTGTGACCGATCACAAAAAGAGTTGTGTAATCGATCCTTGTAATTGGTGTAACCGGTCCTAGTAATTGGTGTAACCGATCCTAGTGACTGGTGTGACCGATCACAAGTAATACCATGAGTACATGGGAAATTCCAATTACAAGAATAATATCAACTATGATTAATTCTTTTGATTATTTAAAAAAAAAATTAAGTTAAGTTAAACAAGCTTACCAGTTTCGAAATCCATAAAATGTAACGTGTGCGTCGTCGGATACCACCTTTCTATCAGTGTTGTCGTAAGTTTGTTGTTATATTTTCTAGGCTTCAAACTATAAAGCGCACGCCAGAGATATCTGTCAACCCTTTCTCGGACTTGAGGGGATATGCCTTCATAAACAACCTTTCTGTCTGGAAATCCACCTCTCATTCTATAATAACTCTCAGACTGTTCGTAATGCCCCGACACATGACCTTGAACTAATGATTGAGCAGCAACGATACTCGGCGAAGCAAAGTCTGCTTCCCAATTTTGAGAATAGTCTATACCTACTGGAGGTCGTTGTACCGGTTCGTTTCTTCGATTTCTTCTCTTCTTTAGAGTATTCGTCGCCTTTCTTATTAAGTTGCTCATATTGCATTACAAAAAACTTTGTTTAGAAGAAGGAAATAGTGGTGGCGTGACTGTAAATGAATTCAGTCGAAGAAATTTATAGTTTTGAAAATAATATCGTTGAAAATACAGGCGTTAGATAATTCACCATTGGCGATTTAGTTTCTAACGCCCGCGTGTGCGTGACAAACACGTGTGTTTGTGTCTTGCACGCCCACGTTTGTGCTACCAATGCCGCGTTTGACGTTAAAACGCGGCCAATATATAAGTCACCCACACCAGCCAATGTCCCAAATTCTGGCACCTGATCAGCCATAATGAAAAAACCTCTTTGATAATCTACTTGGCTCATAAAAAAATAAATTTGGGGGCAAGTTAGGGTGGAGGTTTGGAGGCACTAAGCATTTTCGTCATTATAAAATGGGCGGCCTTTAACAATAGAAAACTAACGCCACGTTTGTACCGTCTGACTACAAGCGCCATTAACGAGATTTAAACTCTCATCACCGACTTTTGCTTCATTTAACGTGGTTTCCCATCGAACCTCGCGCCCACTTCAGAAAGGACACTTAATTCACACTGTTACCCAAGTTCATATTTTAATTGGTTATAACTAAGTTGACTTATCTCCTTGATAACTCCTTCAACTTGATAAAAGAGTTGAAATTTGAAAACTGTTTAATAAACGGAAACTTTATCAGATGTTGTTGAAGTAATGTGCGGTTACGGATTTTGCCTCTAATTAATGTGCAATTATAACCAAGTAGACTTATCAGATTCGCGCCATGTGAAGTCGCAAGTGGTTGCTCAAGTGATATTACTATAATGGAACTCAATATTAATTTGTCTTCGTCGCATATTGCCGATTCATGGATAGAATGAAGATATATGGCCAAGTATGCTAGGCCAAATTTTGGAATATGGAGAGAAAATAAGATGGAGAGTTTTCAATGAAAAATGTTAAACTTTCAAAACTGGGATTCTAGTCCTGAAAATATAATATCTCCTATTGTACTAAAAACAATGTTTTTGCCCATTCATGTCAAGTATTCCCGCAACCATTTTGTTTTTGCCCATTCATGTCAAGTATTTCGGCAACTATTTTGTTTTTTCCCATTCATGTCAAGTATTCCGTCCCCTTAAATGTATTTTATTCCAATTTATATAGATTCTAATTTATAACGAGAAAAAATAGTTTCTTCAGTATGATTATTTCTCACTTTTTTCCATAAAATATAAATTCTTTTCATGATCACTTCTCGTTTTTTTTTTTTTTTTGGACAATCAGCATATTTCAATTCATTCAAATCAAAACAGTGATTACATGTTCGTTTACAAGAATAATAAAAACATCAAAATAATAGATAATCAAAACCCTAATACAATTAAGGACATCAATTACAAGTAGATCGCGAAGAAAAAAACGACAAACCTAGGAATAAGGGAGAGATGATGGTATATCCGGAAATAAATTCCGACCATTTAATCTGATTGTATTCTTCTTCCATAAGAGATGCTCCTAAAACAAAGGACTTTGCCCAAAAAAATTTCGATCCACACGAACACGGATGCACGATGTCGTGATAAATCGTCGATGTTTTTGAATCGGAAATATCAAGCCACGAACCAGCCATTAAATTTGAAGAATTCTCCCCACAACGACAAAGATAAATCGCCTCAAAATGACGAAAGGAATATGTCAAAAGACACCGAAAAAAAGATGTAAAAACATCTTACTCAATTACCTAATATCAAAAAGTTTAAAAGAAAAGCATCCTTGCTGAGATCCGGTCCAAAAGAACTAAATCTGAGTAAGACGGCTCTCGAGTTTTTTTCCTTTTTTTGAGAAAGGGAGATGAAGAGAAAGAAGAAGGAGAAAAGAAAGCTCTGACGTACTTGTTTACTTCTCGTTATTTAGTTAGTTGAATGGATGCTTGAAATTACAAATTGTGGATTTCATAGTATATAATTGAGAAGTAATAGACACACCGATGCGCTCACCGAAATTTATCCCATGAGAAGTATCGACGGAAGAGATTGAAACTTCTCAACATCGAGATTAGTAATGGGCATAATGGATCCACTTTTTATTTCACGCATGGGACCCACTTTCTATTTCACGCGGGACAAATTGTGATGTGTTCTTTTTGGTGAGTCTATTTTTATTGTATATAATTTTATAAAAGTAGCAAGTCACCAAAAAAAATTAACTTCAATTGAGTTGTTTTCTGGTGCCATAATATCAAGATAACCATGTATGTCATTAAATCATAATAAATTAAATATGAATATATAAATAAAAATAAATGTAAAAATTCACAAACAAATTACACAAACCCATTACCATAGAGCCTAATTCCTTCACTATAGTGGCTTGACCTGCATTGAGTCCATCAAAAGTTACTCTGACCTAGATTGATTTCATTTCTTTCACAATTTTTTTAGTGAATTAACTAAGTTACCAGATCTAGGTCTAGTGTAGGATGAGAAATCAAACTGCGAATCTATTGTGTCAGCTAAAACTAAGGCTTTTTCACCGCCTACTATTGCTCCGCGTATGCATGTATGTGGTACTAGTACGGCATTTTAAAAATCCTTTCTTTGTTCTTATCAGATGTCACCGAAGGGACAAGTTATTTTTCAATTCAACTTGGATTCATTTCACTAGTTCCATATTAAAAAAAAAAGGATAAGAAAAACGGAACCCAACTCGGATCAGTGCAAGTTGGAAGAGGGCCGGCTCTTGTAAGACTACACGGTAATGGAAATCAAGGCACTGATATCGTCCGAGTGACTTTACTACTATATTACAGTGACACCGGCAGTTCTAATTGGCATTACATTTGGAAAAGATATAATTGGCTAACATATATAGACAGTGTTTAATGGACCATGCAAGGAACAGGCCAAGAAAAGAATCACAATAATCATCTATATCATTACAGTTAGTTGTGTATGAAATATTCTCTCCATACAAATTCTTTGAACTATTAGCATTTTTAATGTAAAAGAAACCAGAAATCCTATAGACAACTCTCTAATTAGTTTCATCCCGTGAAAGGGACGCTAAAGAATTTATATATCGCATGACTAAAGATGGAGGAGCTTGGCGTATAGAAGCTCATTCCAGGTGTCTTGCAATCCAGGCAAACACCAATGTGTGCAATCCGCATAGTGTACTGGGTTCGCTAACTGCTCCGGCGTCAGTGGTTTCCACTGATTCTTGTAGATGGACGTATGTGCATCTTTCCGATATTCTGACAATTGAGTGATGTTTAGAAATGTAATGGGTACCTTACTTTTGCTAAAAACATCTTCGATTACTCTCATTATGCTCTTACGCGATCCAAATCCCCAGTAGGATGGATCTTCGATTGGACTCGTTTGGTTGTAACAATTCCCATCTGTATCACCTCCCCATTCCGAACTCCTGTAATAGGACATAGAAAAATGTGGATGTAAGTACTCATTATGCATTACAGTCTATATCTGGATCACTGGATGGCTGAATGTCCAATTCAGATACAAGTTGAGATCATATCCTGCAATGACAATAAACTTTATTATACCTTCCATGGGAGGGTGACATGCCTGTAAAGAAGACCCTTGTTTTGTTACGTTCCGTATTTGTCTCGACCCATTTAAGCAAAGTCTCCATTGCCATTCGATATGCATCTCCTGTTTCCATCTCAACTATATCTTTCTTCTCTTGTTCGAAAGATCCAAGCCTGAAAAGACAAAGACATCAAATATGTTCACGTTCATTAACAATTTTGAACAAAAATATACACATAACCGACCATCCAAAAAATGGAGCACTCACTTAAACATTTTAGTTAGAATGATCTCTTACAGTATCTTAAATTTTGAGCCTGTTATCCACCATATGTATGTATTAAACACCAAAATGTCCGCACCTTTCCAATACTCGCTGAGCTTATTTATAGTTTCCTTGCGAACAATTCTCTTTTTTTTCTTTTGAAGGTTGGCACGATTGTCAGAGTTCGATTCGAGAAGAAACGGAGCCCAGTGAAATTCAATTGTTGCATTGTAGTTCTACACAATTTGATCCTTGAGCATTTTATAATCCCTCCTTGCAACCAGGTACTTATATATTGATAGATAGTTGAGATTTAATTACCTCAGCTCGGAAGACAGTGAAGGATTCGTAGGTTGTCATGGACTTGGAACGTTCTGGAATCAATCTTTGAAGGAGACACACGAAAGAAAAGAACTGACCCCGGTTTAGAGAGTCGCCTATAAACAGCATCCTCTTTCCTCTAAGCTTCTCCAGCATAATACTTGCACTGAAGCTATATTTATCGGTAAAGTAAGTAATTATAAATCAAGCTTAATTCATTAATTTTCAATCCTAAGATGAAATTAATAGTCAAGAAGCAAGCATAGCTAACCTTGGAAGGGAACAACCATGGGGTTGCCATTTCCAAAACTGGTAACTGTTATCAGGTCTGCCATGTGCTTGACAAGAAAATTGTTGTTGTATGTATGGACATTCGGATTCTTCATAAAGCGGCCGATTCGGTTCATCCCATACCCATTTTCCACTAAACAAATCACACTCCTCTTCAACTCCTCCTACATGATCATCAGTCTTTGTTGGCGCCAAGGCTTCGGAATTAAAAAAACACACTTAATTAGTTAGTCATTCCAAAATCTCAACAAAATAAAAAGATGAAAATCTCACCTGTTTTTGTTCTGGGCATTGGTGATATTGATGGCGGATTCGGTTGTTGAGGATTATAGAAAGGATGGGGATTTACCGAATCTTGGTCAAGATGGTGTTGACGGCTTTGCTGAAAATTTGATGATACAACAGTAGCTCCATCGTGTTGCTGTATACTGAAGAAACAATGTAAATCTTCACCATAAATGAAGACAACTGCAAAGAATGTAAATCCTAATATACCAAAAGATAGAAATGGAGTTAAACCTCTACCATTGCTACTACTTCTATTACTACTGTGTTTTCTTAGCAATAGAGAAAAACAAGACACTACGGGACAGCAGAGTTGTTTCATTCTCTTGATCTCATTCACTCACTCCCTCTAATCTCGGTTTGTGCCTAGTTTTCTGGATCTTTTTTCTGAAAGTCCTAGGATGAAGCAGCGTTGCCTGCCATCTCCTTCTCATGTGACCCAGATTCAGAAGTTTGAAATACGGACATCACGCACTTTCTGCACCACAACGTGTGTATTTAATCTACAAACGGCAGGGGATTTAAATAATTCTACTTTTCTATCTTTTCACCAAGCTAATTAGTACGTTTCTGTCCGGTGGTCATTAAGAATGTTTGAATCATGTACCTGCAAAGTAGAAAAGACATCAATGATGGAGTTTGGTATCTCGAGGTAGTTTACTTGGTGGTATTTTGTTTTTTAAAGCATCATTGGTGGTATCTAATGTTTGCGTAAAACTTAGACGGTTATGTAAACTGGTAGTGTCTCAGCTTCAAAGGGAAGTCCTATTTCCATGAATAAATGGAAATGTAGTATTTTCTAAGACAAATGGAGAACATGCCACTAGATTTCCATGGGATCAAAAGGACGTGCAACCCTAGCACGATCCATTTCAGATCTGTCGGTCTGTGATCTGAACATAAATTATGGAGTTGCAGCTAAGGCTAAATTTTTATTTTATGATTTCAATAACTTGAATGTCAATGTTGGTTTGTATCAAGGTCAGGTTTTGTGGGTGTGTTGTGTTTTTTTTTTTTGTGTTGTTTTTAAATGAAAAATGGGAATAGCTACTAGCTACTATTTTAATTAAGTTTGCTCAAGTCACTGCTTACGTGATCGTAATCGCTTAGAATCCAAACTGGATTGAAAAGATTCAAGTTGTAGATGTTTATATACGTGCGTTTAAGAATTTAAAATCGGTCCGCGAGTTAAAACCCCAAAGATGTCACTATCCATACACAAAAACTCCAACAAAATAAATTGTTCACAAAAATCCCATTTAATATAATTGGTCTATATTACCCTCTTAGTTTAAATCACCCCAACAAAAACAAAAATCAACCCCACTTTAATTCTTATTATATGGTCACCGCCAACAAGCAACGCCACCTTCTACCACCGCCACCGACCACCACCGTCGCCGCCGCCACCACCTCCGACCGCCGCCGCCACCACCGACCCCCACCGACCCCCACCATCGACCGTCACCGACCCCCACCGCCGCCGCCTCCGACCGTCACCGCCGCCGCCGCCTCCGACCACCACCGCCACCTCCGACCACCACCGCCACCACCGACCGCCACCACCGCCACCGACCACCACCACTACTGACCAAAATTTAGATGAAACCGATTTTGGTTTCATCATAAATCCGATGAAACCGATTTTGGTTTCATCATAAAATAAGATGAAACCCTAATTGGTTTCATCAGAATTCAACTATAAGAAAAATTCAACAAGGATCTTATGTTGCAGTTGTCTTGGATACAACAACATCACAACAACACACATCCATGCTCTATGCTACAACACATATTATCAACTGCCAGGACCACCATTGTCGACCACCGCCAACCACCACCGACTAAAACCAGCAACATCGCCAACACCCGCCGACGACCACCACCACCACTGACCAAAAATTAGATGAAACCAATTTTGGTTTCATCATAAATACGATGAAACCGATTATGGTTTTCATCATAAATAAGATGAAACCATAATTGGTTTCATCAGAATTCATCAGTAGCTGCACTTCATTTAAGCTTCATTTCTTCTCTAGTTTACACCATCATCTGCTATAACTCAGCTCTACTTTCATCCTCCGTCTATCCACAACATCACCATCTGCTTCATTGACCGTTTCAACTTAAAATCAGATCCCTCTTTTTAACTCATCAGAGATCCTTCTAATTTGACTAAATCGTCTGTTGGTTAAGGTACATTAAACGATAGCTTCATTAGTTAATCAAACTTAAGAAACTTCTGAAACTCGTGCTTGAAAAATATAGACCTACAACTATTTTTTAGTCAGAGAAGAATAAAAAAAGATAAGCAGATACAAGATAACTTTGTTTGTGTTTTAAGGATATGCAAGTAACCGGCTCTATTCTAGAGTATCAATATTCGTAACATACTGCGGGTTCCATTGATGTGCACCTCAGATACTTGAAACCTATGCCAACGTACACTGAGAATGCTAAAACATCTACCATTCATTAACTTGCGTGACCCAGACAAAATAAGAATCCTACAGTTTCCTTATAACTAAGACAATTACGAGATCACCAATTCTATATACTCAAACAGATGGATTAAAATAAAAAAGCAGGTTATATATACCTCAGTTCTTTCGTCACACATCATATTAATGGCAACAACCTCATTAATATTCGCTCCTACCATCCCCTCTACCATACTAGCGACGGCCATATAATCTACATCTTCATCATTGTCTGTCATCCTCTTCTTATTAGATTTCCACTGCTCCAGCTGAAGTTTATAATGTGCTTGAAGTTTATAATGTGCTTGAAGTATAGATTTCCACTGCTCCAGCTGAACCATGGCAGCAACCACCATTTCCTTATCACCAGCAGCCACAACAGCTCATCTTCGATTTCTTCTCATCTCTGTTTCATAATTCCACCACCATCATTCTTCAGATCCATCCTCAACACCAGCGGACTCATTCATTTCTCGAATTGATAGAAAATCCCTAACTTTTTCTTCAAGAGCACCAACACAAACCCTCAATTTCTCCAGATCCCCATTCCAGTTCATCCAAAACTCCACAACTGAATTCAACAGAAGCTAGCAGAACCCATCTTCACATCTTCTCAATCTAACTCAACTCTGAGTTTCAATTTCTGAATCAACCCCAGGCGAGATGCAGATCCAATTTCTTGCAATCTCAGATTCAACCCATCTTGAATCTTACCAAAGTCCATCATCTCTATCTTACCCTTTTCTCATCTCCCAATTCTCGATCTATTTCTCGATCAACATCAACGATATTTACTCTCAATTTCAGGTGATAAAACAGCGGCAACTGCTGCTTCTTCTTTTCTCAGTTTTAGGGAAATGAATAAGAGAAAACGTCTCTCGAATTCTTCATCTCTCGAATCAACGCCGTTCTTCTGGTGCAGTTCCATTGTTGCTGATGGTGATGATGGTGGTGGGAGAAGGAGACAAAAGAAAGAAGAAATCAGAGAAGAAGAAGAAAAGGTCGAAGGGTATGTTTGGATTTTTTAAAAGTAACAAAAACTAAATTTACGCATTATTATTTGGCTTGGGGTTTTTGTCCCAGTTTTATTTGAAACTGTTTTTATTTGGTAGAAATAATATGACCGGTTTTTTCTTATCACTAATTTATTCACCTAGGGGTTTTGTCACTAGTTTTGATTTAAAATTGACAAATGCTATCCCGCATCGTTTGCGGGTAGCTATTCCGCTCAAGCGGGCTTTTTTATCGTTAGATGATTAAATCAACGGTTAGATTCGAATTCATGAAAAGACCCACCACTTTCAGGAAAGGACCCACCATTTTTCTTAAAGGATTCAAGGTTGTTACATCTGGGTTTTAACGTGATCTAACGATAAAAAAACCGCTTGAACGAAATTGCTCTTTAAAATTTTGCCATGGGTGTAATATTCCGTCTCTATCATCCAAAAACCAAATAATTCCGGTGCACCATCCAGATAGAAAAGATAATTATCTTAACGTAAATTAGTCAAAGAATACCCGGGATGCACATCCGTGAATTTGACTATTTTAATGATACAAAATTGGAAACTCAGATTCTTTTATGTAAAATAGGAATTTAATATTCTTATTTGTAATTATTAGTATATCACAGGAATTAGACTATTTTAAGAACGGGCACCTAGCTCAGCTGATCATCCCCGTTTCCCAAAGTTTCATGCGTTTTAGGAGGTTCCAGATTCGAGTTTCCAATGGATAATATTGCAGGAATTAATATGGAAGGTAGTGTTAGCTTGTCTCCTTGTGACATAATCTCAGTCCCCTTCCGCTTCGACTCCCTTGACTAGGTTATTCATGAGACTCGCTGGTAGGTTAGCATAACAATCTGTTTAATTATTATAGTAGTATGTCGCCGGAGCTTAGCTCCAACTAGTTTTTTGTAATACTCGTTATCATTAATAAAAATAAATTAAAAATATAAAATATAAATTTAGTAGATTAAATTTCTATTTGTAATCATCAGTACATAATTCAAAAGGCTTCCACATATATATTAATTTTATGAAAATCGAATCATTTGACCAAATACAACCCTTGAATGGTCTTTTGACTGCACTATGCCCTCCAATCACACCACGCCAAATAGACCCTTAATGATTTGGGAAATAAAAGCATCGCACTGCCTTTTATGAATGTCACCATGTGAATGTCCAGTTCTTGAGTTTTCTGTTCTCCATTTCAACTTAGAAGTCTTCAACAGCGTTGCCTACTGACTAGTGTCACTGCTTCAAATATGTTAGTGTTGTTTTTCTGGTCATTGGTACATTTGAGTTGGGCTTTGGCAGTGCTTTATTTTGCTGGATCAATGCTTTTATGATAAAGAACTTGATTTTTCTGGCAACTTCTAGCAATGCCATGTCAGGGTTCAAAGCCATCTATGCACGCTAATTAATCTTGCGGAAATAATCTAGCTAACAAGAAATACTTGATCTCTCGAATTGTTCCATGAACCTCCCTACGATTTAGAATAAGAAGAAGAGAAGGAGAACCATACATATGCAAGCGATAAACAAAAGAAAATAAGTAAAGTAATCACATATTTAACGTGGTTCAACAATATACATGATGTGTGTAAATTGTCTACATCCGCCAAACGGCTAGACCTCTTTATTTATTATAGAATCAAATGAGAATTACATAAAACTCTCACAAATACTCTATAAGATCCAAAGTAGTGTCTTCGCCCATACAAGATAATATTTACCACATTATCAACCACAACGAGATCATCTTCTCTGCCCACCCTCACATAGATTATTCTTTGACGCCTTCAGCTCAACACCAATAATCTAACCCAACACTACCAAGATGATCTTCTCTTGAAAAAGATGTCTTACCAACATCTTCATATGAATACTCCATGGTGACATATCTTCCAACATCGATAAGCATTTCATAAGCACCATAATGATATATTAATTATACCATTAATGGTCTCTCATATCCACCGAAAAGATAGGATGAATTCCTTACATCTCTAAGGAGAATTTCCTTGAGAACTCCATTGTTAAAACTCATAGCCTAGACCTCCTTTTATAGGAACAACGTTACTTATCTTACAAGAGTTGGGTTTCCTTAACTTAGCTATTAAGGTCCTAGAATTTAGGATTAAGTAAACAATTAATAATTATCCAAAAAAACTCTTAATTATAAACCTAATTAATTGTCGACCAAATTTGGAGTTTTTCCAAACCCTAACTCTTAACCGACTAAAACAAGTTTGTCCTAACCAGAAGAGAGCCAAAACTTAAATGTCACTAACTCAAAACTTAACAAACGAACCTGTCGGTGATTGTACATCATATAATCACTTGTTATGCAACATCTTGAGATACACCTTACTCTTCCATGTTCATGCTCCACATTGATTGGAACCATTCCAGGTGTATAGCATGCCATCTCTATTAGACCATACACAATCATTGTCCATATGCTACCAATCGAACTTATTTACAGTCATTATGGGCAATTGAGCTTTTGATGTACCTTCAAGCTTGCTTCGCATATGGATAGCTTTATCTTGTCCTGTCTTGCTTGATGAGTGCCAAATATTGTATATATTTATCCCTTTTTGTTGGCATTTAACTCATCTTTTATGCATTAATTCTACATTGTATCCCATATTCTGTATTTTCATTGTTTTCAAGAATAAATATTTTTATTAATTAATTTTGCATTTTTAGGTAATAAATAAAGTCTGGATGACTTGCGGAGCAAAAAGAGCAGAAAAGTAGTGAAAAGCCGGGAGAAATCACGCAAGGAAGCCGCGAAGAATGGTGCGCACAACCTCATTTTCTACACACAAAAACGCCTCCGTTCTCAGCCATCAGATCAGTTCGCAGAAGCATCCGATGGTCGCTCCTTCATAGAGCTTCAAAATCTGAAGTCTCTGCCAAGCACCACAGCGCTGAAATTCCAAGCCTTCAGATTAGATGGTAGTTGAATCCAACGGTTTCTCCCTTGCTGTTCATCAAAGTTTGATATCTCCGCCTTACACTACAGCACCTAACCTAATCTAGCACCGTTCGTTTCGTTGTATCCCTTCATCCGACGGTCGCTCCTCGCTTGCCTCCGCATCACCGTCCGATCTACCTACCAGCTCCACATCTCACGGCTTAGTCTCGCTAAACATCAAAAATCGCTGCACCCGCCTCACACCCGAGCAACCTAACCCTATACCCATCGCCAAACACTCCCCTCCTTCTTTCCATCGACTTCTTCCTTCCTTCTCCTCTGCAACTGCTCCACCACCATCACCCTGCAACAGCCATCTCTACCACCTAACCGCCACCAAATTATCTAACCACCACAGCCCACTCTCACCACCTAACTCGTATGATGATTTTCAATCATCTTCATCAATTCCACACGCCACTGAGGTCGAGTGATTTTGATGAAAGTGATTGCATGTCTTCAAATAACGACAGCAAGGCTATGGAGAGGTAGAGGAGTACAAATGGAAGCATGGGTCGAGAAGAATTGGGAGTTATCACATCAAATTAGGTAAAAAAATCAACCCTAGGTCTGTAAAGTTAGGGTTTTTAATTTAGGGTTCATAGGTTTTTTTTTGTATAAATTGAACACAAGGGTGTCGAATAGAGGGTGTTCTTGGACTAGCCAAGTTACCAATTAGGTTTAATTTTAGTTTGTAAAATTTTAATTTCAAAATCAATTTAGGGTTTATGTTTCAATTTAATTTTCAATTTCAATTTCACTGCATATGTTAAGGTGCTGTGCTCCTGTTTAATCATGTATTTGTTTTACTCTTAATATCCTGTTTTGATGTTCATGTTTGTTGTGCAAGCCCCTGTTAATGTGCATGTTTGAATTTCCTGTTTTAATCTTCATGTTAGTGCCATGTTTAGTTCCATGTAATGTTAATATATCTGTTTTGTGATACATGTGAAGTGATGGAATGCTAGGCTAGAAGCCTTTGAAGCACTGAATTGATTGAGTAATGGAAGAAATCAGTGCTCATAGCAAGCTGATTATCTTGCCATTCCATTTTTGTATGCTTAGGGTGCATTGTGTTGATTGAGTAGTGGGGAGAAACTAGTGCTCACTAGTGACAATGAGCAAGCTAGTTCTCTTCCCACTCTAGATGAATGCCTTAGCCTTGCTCTGTTAGCTTCACCATCTCCCTTGCCCTTGGCTTAGGCCTTGGTTCATTTTGCATTGTTCTCTGCTTGTTTAGTCATTGTCTTGTAAATTTTCTCCATTGTCTTTCCTGTTAACTGCCTTTGTTCTTCATTGCCTTGTTTTGCCCTGTTGTTGCCTCTCTTGCACTTGCCTTGCACTGCTGCTGTGCACTTGCCTTGCACTGCTGCTGTGCACTTGCCTTGCTGCATTGCACTGTTTTCTTCCCCTGCTGCTACTTCTTCTCCTGTTGCTGCCACTCCACTTCTCCTGCCAGGCCCAGCCTTGTTAGCTGCTACTGCTCCAAACTCAACCAAAGGCCCAGAAATAGGTTCAGAACAAGAAAAGGCCTAGCTCCCAAAAGCCCAAAACAAGGTTTAAGACCTAAAGCCCATAGTCCACATTTCTGAGCCCAAGCTCAGTTCAATCCATTTCAAAATCATTCAAAGGCCCAAAACAGTTCTCATTATTACAAACAAACTCAAAGGCCCAAAGCACAATCATAACCCATTGGTTACCAAAATCCATTGGTACCCAAAGCCCAACAATAGCAAATTTAGAACCCAAAATAGCTAGAACACTTCAAACACACCCAGTCTCTGTGGATCGACCCGTACTTGCACGAGCTACAACCGACGACCGTGCACTTGCGGTATTACTGTAGGCCCGCGTTCATTGCGCTTAATTTTATACATATCTCCGGGCCTACCAAGTTTTTGGCCGGGGATAATTTTTAGGACCTTTTAGAAGCCTACCAAGTTTTTGGCGCCGTTGCCGGGGATTGGTGCTGTGTTTTTCTTGTGTTTTTCTTAGCTATTTTGCATTTCACTGCATAGCATTTGCATCTGCATCTGTTTCACTTCATTTGCTGTTGGACCTGCTGTTCTGAACCTGTTTTTTCTCTGCTGGGACGCCACCAAGGAAAAGAACCAAAACCCAACTGGGTTTTTGCAACAATATCAGAGCAGCTGGGCTGTGCTTAAAAGGTAACCCATTTAAGAGAACCCGAATTGTGGGCTTCCAATTTTTTTAATTGTGGGCATGTAATATTAAAGCCAATTTTTGGGCTTCTCTTATTTTCTGTTGGGTTTGTAATAATTTATTTGTGGGCTTGTTGTTTAATTTGTGGGCTTGTATTTAATTTCTGTGAGCTTGTTTAATTTGGGCTTGTATTTTGTATTCTGGGTTTTTAAACCCAGCTGAGCTTGTAACCGATCACGCTAGTTGAACTCGTTAGTGGGCCGAGTACCCAAATTTTAGGCCGAGATTTTGGACTCAGTTCCACCAAAAGTTTGTCAACCAAGCGGAGCCAAAGCAGACACAAAACAAACAGTGGGCTTGCTCCCATACAAAAACCAAATTTTATTTTCTTTTTTAAAAAAAAAAAAAAAAAAAAAAAAAAAAAAAACCAAAATTTTCTTTTGTTCCCAATTTTAAACCAAATTTTCTTTTTCTTTTATATCCCATCAAAACCAAAATTTTCCCATAAAAAACCAAATTTTTTTTAAAAAAAAAAAAAAACCCATTAAAACCAAATAGTGGGCTTTATGTCATTTCAAAATGGGCCAACCTCGTGCTCTCCATGAATACATGTATCCGTCAATAAAAATTCCATTATCATGTATTGTATTACCTCAAACCAATAACCCTTTTAAAATAAATGCAAGCATGATACAAATACTTCCTATATTTCGAGGGTTCGATTCTGAGAACCCCTATACTCATGTAAGAGAGTTTGAACAAATTTGTCGGACTATGCAACCTGATCATATGTCCGAAGACTCTCTGAAATTGCGTTTGTTTACATTTTCTTTAAAGGAAAGGGCCAAAACATGGTTTTACGGTTTAAGACCACAATCAATCAACACTTGGGACCAACTCACAGATCTATTTTTCGAAAAATTCTTTCCACATCATAGGACCATCGCTATTCGTCAAAGTATCAATTGTTTTGTCCAATTGGATGAGGAAACTGTTTTTCACTATTTTGAACGTTTTAATGAATTGTTGAGTGAATGTCCGCACCATGGAATTGAGAAGTGGAGACTTGTCGTCATCCTCTATGAGGGACTAGACTTTAAATCTCGAACCATGGTTGAGGCTATGTGTAATGGTGAGTTTATTGATAAATCTGTGGATGATGCATGGAATTTTTTAGCCGAGATTGCAGAGAAAACCCATCAATGGGAATCCGTTAGGGAAACAGGAACAACACCACATGATATGAGTCACCCCCATGAATTAGAGTTTTATTCTTGTAATAGCTCCGACCTTAGGATTGAAAATTATCCTAGATTGCAAAATCCCTATCATGATGATGATGATGATTATGATGTTATGTTAGAAGAACATGTCTATACTGAAAATGTTATGGAACCTTTGGGTTCAAATACATTAGGCTTCTCTGCCCCGACCTTAATGCATGATATTTCTTCTAGTATTCCATGTGATGTTTCCCCTGATGTGCCGATACATAAGAATAAATCTGTTGATGATGTTGATAATTCTGATTGTGATCTTGCCAATTTGACTGATGATTGTGAGCATGATGTGACATGTGTAGATGAGTTAGAAGATTTTGATTTGATTGATAATGATATGCCTATTCTTCTACCTAAGTCACAATCTGATGGCCTTCCACCCAACCTAGATTTGGTTTGTACCAATATTGTAAAACCAATTTTTCTGAAAATTCCTAACCTAGGTTTGGAACTGTGTGCTTCCCAAGTCCTCTTGGACTATTTTGCTTCCAAATATAATATATTTGAGGAACCACAGTTGGAAATTGCATGTTTGCCCGTCCCTAGCACAGTTCATTTCGAGCTAGACCTCGTACATGATGAACCCCCAAAACTGCGAGATTTTGTTTTCAAAATTATATCTTCTGTAAAATCCAGGTTTGGGGGTAGCTCATTTTGTTTCACAGCTTCACTTGCATGCCTACCATATTATTATTGTGTGAAGCTGTTGAAACCTCTACACTTCGTCTTTTGGGTTGATCCTCAACTCTTTAGATTGTTAGTGTATGGTGAATTTTTGTATATAATCCAGTAGATAAAATTTCTTAAAAACCCTTTTGTTCCTTTTGTATATATTTTGCTAATCCAATATGATCTCGGCTGAAATATGTTGAATTTTTTTTTCCTTGAATAACGGAGTTTTAATTCTGCTTTCGCCGAAATCGGGTATTCTCTCTCCTTTTACTCTACTCAGCATGTCCCTTTCCATATGTTGCATTTTAATTCTTTCCATATTTTGAAACATTGAGGACAATGTTTAGTTTAGGTTTGGGGGTGAAAAGTAGATACCACGATAATATGCCATAATTGAAAACAAACTCCTTCTTTTTGAAAAAAAAATTGAAAAATCAAAATAAAAAATTAAAAAATCATAAAAATGGAGCTCATTTACCTTGAAATGTTGACTCTTGTGCAAATATGTATTATTATTAGGAGTCTTAGTCTAGATATTTAGGCACCCTGATTCTAGCACAATTCACATTGTGATAAGAAATTTGCACGCGCACGATCTACCAATACATGTATGGCCTCGATCTTCAAGGTGTTTGATAGGAAGTTACGATTGCCAATCACTTTAGAATACTGAACGAAACTTGACTAGCTTGTTCTTTGGTTGGTTGGGATAGAAGGTGGAGGTTACATTAAGAAAGACAACCATCGAATTTAACTGGGTGCATCAAAAAGGGCTACCTCTTGCAAAGTGTCATGTAATCTTTTGTTTCCTTTTGTATATGTATCAAAAATGTTTCCTTATCTTGAAAAAAAAAAAAAAAATCAGAAAAATACAAAAAAATCAAGTATTTATCAATTCCATCATCTCTTGTTCCAAAAATAAAAAGAGAGTAGTCAATGTAAATAAGAGTCATGTAAAGAGTCATTTTGTTGTTTCATTGTAATAAGCAAGGAGGGTGTATGCCATTGATGTACAACGCGAGTAATTGTGGAATACCTCCAACTCATTCACAATTCTCGTAAAGTCCGGACAGCTAGCTAGATTTCGACCTCAGTTCTTAGCCTGAGAAACTATCTCTTGGTGATTAGTAGTCATAACTTCAGATCTTTCTTTACACATGTGTAGATACACTTTACACTCTTATCACATGTCCTTTTTTGTTATCAGTGCTAGGATTGTGCCTTCGATAGCTAGATTGACATCTCCATTTTGCTGTGAGCTAAACTGTTTTGCACATGTCACATTTGATGGAATCTGAGCTTATATTTTGACCTAGAACTTTGTAGGTACGTTCTAAGCAAACCTTCACGAGACTTCAACTCGTCCACTTGGGACACTTAGTGGTTTAAAAGGCTTAGTGCATACGCTAAATGCATTCGAGAGACCAGCGACAGTAGTATAGTTAGGATTTCCTTAGTTTTGTTTTACTTAAGGACAAGTAAAATTCAGGTTTGGGGGTATTTGATGAGTGCCAAATATTGTATATATTTATCCCTTTTTGTTGGCATTTAACTCATCTTTTATGCATTAATTCTACATTGTATCCCATATTCTGTATTTTCATTGTTTTCAAGAATAAATATTTTTATTAATTAATTTTGCATTTTTAGGTAATAAATAAAGTCTGGATGACTTGCG
This sequence comes from Papaver somniferum, assembly GCF_003573695.1. Taxonomy (NCBI): domain Eukaryota; kingdom Viridiplantae; phylum Streptophyta; class Magnoliopsida; order Ranunculales; family Papaveraceae; genus Papaver; species Papaver somniferum. Next base: position 227,302,978 of record NC_039360.1, read on the forward strand.
GAGCAAAAAGAGCAGAAAAGTAGTGAAAAGCCGGGAGAAATCACGCAAGGAAGCCGCGAAGAATGGTGCGCACAACCTCATTTTCTACACACAAAAACGCCTCCGTTCTCAGCCATCAGATCAGTTCGCAGAAGCATCCGATGGTCGCTCCTTCATAGAGCTTCAAAATCTGAAGTCTCTGCCAAGCACCACAGCGCTGAAATTCCAAGCCTTCAGATTAGATGGTAGTTGAATCCAACGGTTGCTCCCTTGCTGTTCATCAAAGTTTGATATCTCCGCCTTACACTAAAGCACCTAACCTAATCTAGCACCGTTCGTTTCGTTGTATCCCTTCATCCGACGGTCGCTCCTCGCTTGCCTCCGCATCACCGTCCGATCTACCTACCAGCTCCACATCTCACGGCTTAGTCTCGCTAAACATCAAAAATCGCTGCACCCGCCTCACACCCGAGCAACCTAACCCTATACCCATCGCCAAACACTCCCCTCCTTCTTTCCATCGACTTCTTCCTTCCTTCTCCTCTGCAACTGCTCCACCACCATCACCCTGCAACAGCCATCTCTACCACCTAACCGCCACCAAATTATCTAACCACCACAGCCCACTCTCACCACCTAACTCGTATGATGATTTTCAATCATCTTCATCAATTCCACACGCCACTGAGGTCGAGTGATTTTGATGAAAGTGATTGCATGTCTTCAAATAACGACAGCAAGGCTATGGAGAGGTAGAGGAGTACAAATGGAAGCATGGGTCGAGAAGAATTGGGAGTTATCACATCAAATTAGGTAAAAAAATCAAACCCTAGGTCTGTAAAGTTAGGGTTTTTAATTTAGGGTTCATAGGTTTTTTTTTTTGTATAAATTGAACACAAGGGTGTCGAATAGAGGGTGTTCTTGGACTAGCCAAGTTACCAATTAGGTTTAATTTTAGTTTGTAAAATTTTAATTTCAAAATCAATTTAGGGTTTATGTTTCAATTTAATTTTCAATTTCAATTTCACTGCATATGTTAAGGTGCTGTGCTCCTGTTTAATCATGTATTTGTTTTACTCTTAATATCCTGTTTTGATGTTCATGTTTGTTGTGCAAGCCCCTGTTAATGTGCATGTTTGAATTTCCTGTTTTAATCTTCATGTTAGTGCCATGTTTAGTTCCATGTAATGTTAATATATCTGTTTTTTGATACATGTGAAGTGATGGAATGCTAGGCTAGAAGCCTTTGAAGCACTGAATTGATTGAGTAATGGAAGAAATCAGTGCTCATAGCAAGCTGATTATCTTGCCATTCCATTTTTGTATGCTTAGGGTGCATTGTGTTGATTGAGTAGTGGGGAGAAACTAGTGCTCACTAGTGACAATGAGCAAGCTAGTTCTCTTCCCACTCTAGATGAATGCCTTAGCCTTGCTCTGTTAGCTTCACCATCTCCCTTGCCCTTGGCTTAGGCCTTGGTTCATTTTGCATTGTTCTCTGCTTGTTTAGTCATTGTCTTGTAAATTTTCTCCATTGTCTTTCCTGTTAACTGCCTTTGTTCTTCATTGCCTTGTTTTGCCCTGTTGTTGCCTCTCTTGCACTTGCCTTGCACTGCTGCTGTGCACTTGCCTTGCACTGCTGCTGTGCACTTGCCTTGCTGCATTGCACTGCTGCATTGCACTGTTTTCTTCCCCTGCTGCTACTTCTTCTCCTGTTGCTGCCACTCCACTTCTCCTGCCAGGCCCAGCCTTGTTAGCTGCTACTGCTCCAAACTCAACCAAAGGCCCAGAAATAGGTTCAGAACAAGAAAAGGCCTAGCTCCCAAAAGCCCAAAACAAGGTTTAAGACCTAAAGCCCATAGTCCACATTTCTGAGCCCAAGCTCAGTTCAATCCATTTCAAAATCATTCAAAGGCCCAAAACAGTTCTCATCATTACAAACAAACTCAAAGGCCCAAAGCACAATCATAACCCATTGGTTACCAAAATCCATTGGTACCCAAAGCCCAACAATAGCAAATTTAGAACCCAAAATAGCTAGAACACTTCAAACACACCCAGTCTCTGTGGATCGACCCGTACTTGCACGAGCTACAACCGACGACCGTGCACTTGCGGTATTACTATAGGCCCGCGTTCATTGCGCTTAATTTTATACATATCTCCGGGCCTACCAAGTTTTTGGCCGGGGATAATTTTTAGGACCTTTTAGAAGCCTACCATTGCTCCACCTAAGAAAATATACCGCTCTACTTAATCCACTAGCTACATTTTGCGCATCGTATCCTATGAGGGATTATATCCATAACCATTCGATCAATAAACGAAACTACCATAGTTCCCACAGTGCGTCTTCCTAAGCATTACCTTAACAACCCGTAGTCTTTATCTTCGTCTCTAAACTCCAACTGAGTTAGTTTCTTATTTACAAAACTGGTCACACAATTGATGTTTTCCATGAGCATCTCGCCTCTAAAGAGAGTTAACGAGATAATTTCCGTTAATTTTTAATAACACAACCTTTCATGCAACTTCCAAGAAACTAACCATCTTGTATGTATCAATGTATATTCAACATGGCTCTAACTGTGCAGCAAATGCAACCAATCTACGGGTAATTTCTACTGCGTGCCAATCTCGAGCTCATCTCCATGAATCTTTCTTTACCTAGCCTATCTCTGATTGGATCATGATTAATTCTACGACCATATATCACCAATTGAGTTCTACTCATCCATGAAAGCTCATCATATCTTCGATGACTATATACATACCAAAATAAATGTCCAACTTCAAAGACAATTTGATAGTTGACACACCAAACTTCTCACGATTTCAGCAACCTCAACGGGCTTTGAAAAAAATTGTTAATATATTCTTTTACCAATTTATTAACAAGCATGTAGTTTCGAATTCATGACAGTCAAACCATAACACAAGTCAGACTCGGATATAATTGTGACTAATGCCGAAGAATTCACTATTACCCTCGTAAGAATGCATAATGTCACACATTCTGTCTTCTACATATCTCTTTCACAATCCTGCTCAAAACGTACACCAACATCGCGAAATTTGATAATCAATCCTTCATACAATGACCCAATCACACACAACCATAATCTGAAACCTTTGGAAACTTCCTCAAGCTCCAAGAAATTCAATACCTTGTTGTGTTTATCTTCTCATGCTATGTAGAGAAAATAACTTGACGTAAACTTAATCGTTGCTGAATTGAACTTGTCAAAATAAATCTCTACCTTCATCGCTACAAGCTCAGTCACTATTGAAATAAATTTCAATAATTGTAGCATACAATAAAACCCCCATATATTATCATTGCTATAATGCAACTCTCTCCAATAGAAAGTCTCACATTGACCATCAGTAAATAAAATAGCCAATGGATAATAAAGGTTGACGGAAACACACGCCGAAATTGTAACGCTCTCAAATTCATAATGTTAGAGCACTTCTCGTTCGAACTCGCATGTGTTGCTATCTCAAGCATTTTGTCAATTTTAGTGATCAAAAATATAAGTCTTAATTTCTAGTCTACTTATAGATGTCTCGGACTAGGATAATTTTGTGTAATTGGGCATTAGACTTCACGGTTCATCATTGAATACGAAGAACTACTAAGGAGATCTCGTGGATCTTCATTAAAAAAAGGTATGTGGAGACTAAAACTCATCTATCACTTGGAAAGTATATTTCTATTTTATCTCCTATCTTTGAGACATAAGTCATTTTACGATAGTTTTCGTTCATACACATTTGAGACTTCGAGCTGAGATTAACTCACTTATATATTTATCAAATATGTGTTGGTAAGCTTTCGCTTCAAACAAGTTCATCTTGATCACGTGAAAATGTCCAAGTAACATATTACATGATTTGTGTGAGACAATCATTTGACGTAGACTTGGAATGTTTAGTTATGGTTATTTCAATATCTTGAAAATCGCTTTGATGACGATAGTTTGTGAATAAAAACTATTATAACATCCTCTAAGAAAGTTTCAATTATTGGAATGAGAGTTTAGTATGCTTAACATTACTTGGATATAAACATAGAGTGTTCGCACATTTGTGTATAATTCCAAACCGGGAACCTAAAGTATGTATACTTGTATGTATACAAAACGGTTGATGAAGATTGGGTAAGTATGCGTACCTGTATGCATACTGACGGAATATTTACATCCGTGAATTTCTGCTGAGTTTGGTTTTCAAAACCAACTTAATCTGGTTACCTAAGTAGAATACCCGTATGCATACTGACGGAGAAGTTCACGTCCGTGAATTTCTGATGAGTTTGGAAACCAAAACAAACTCAATCCGGTGAATAAAGTATGCATACCCATTTGCATACTTTGTGTGGTTATATCACTAAAATCGCTGGTTCATGAACACAAACATTTATTAAATAAGAATGCAATGTTTGCAAACCATGGCTAATAATGTTCATGAATCAAATCGATTTTGTTTCAATTATGTCTTGTATATACTTCTATAAGATCTAAGCAATTGAACAACTCTCCTACTAGTTCACTTGAAGTCATTTAAACTAGTTATGGTGATTAAGATGAATAAGGTTTTGTTGATGGTGGTTTTTAGTTTAGGGCCAAAATCGTAAAACTGTACATCTGACATGACGTCACTATGACCATTAGCATATTTATTGAATCAATCAGCATGCCTACGTAAGAATTATCGGGGTACCCTTTTTTTTACATGGGTCATGTTCCACGGCAGAACCCTTAACACTGACTGACATCATCTATTCCAAACCTTAATTCCCATGCTACCACGCCAAGGTATGACAACCACGCCAGCCGTACCACTGTTCCAGTGGCATACCATGCCAGCCACGTCACCGCGCCAAGGCATGCCAACCATGCCATCCGCACCACTGTGCCAATGGAAAACCATGCCATCCACGTCACCGCGCCAAGGCATGCCAACCGCACCACTGTGCCAATGGAAAACCATGCCAGCCACATCTCCGCTTCAAGGCATGCAAACCATGCCAGCCGCACCACTGCGCCAATGGCATGCCATGCCAGCCGCACCTCCGTGCCAAGGCATGCCAACCGCACCACTGCGCCAATGACATGCCATGCCATCCGCACCTCCGCTCCAAGGCATGCCAACCATGGCAGCCGCACCACTGCGCCAATGACATGCCATGCCAGCCGCACCTCCACGCCAAGGCATGCCGACCATGCCACATGTGCCAATGTCATGCCGCGCCATCCACCTTGCCGCGCCTAAGCCATGCCATGCCGGCCTTCTCTTCGTGGCTACCAAAACGAAGGCGTGCGATGATCAACGACCACCCTTCCATCTTGTATGCAAATATTAGTCGTCCAAGGTCGCCAAACAACGCATGGTAACCTTTGGCCCAATGCCAAAACCCTAGTTTGGCCGCGCCTAAACCACGCCAAGGCATGCCGACCATGCCACATGTGCCAATGGCATGCCGCGCCAAAGCCATGCCATGCCGGCCTTCCATTCACGGCTGCCAAACCGAAGGCGTTCGACAATCAACGGCCACCCTTCCATCTTAGATGCAAATCTTAGCCGTCCAAGGTCACCAACCAACGCATGGTAACCTTTGGCTGAACGCCAAAACCCTAGTTTGGCCGCGCCTAAACCACGCCAAGGCATGCCGACCATGCCACATGTTCCAATGGCATGTCGCGCCATCCACCTTGCCGCGCCTAAGCCATGCCATGCCGGCCTTCCCTTCACGGCTGCCAAAACGAAGGCGTGCGACAATCAACAGCCACCCTTCCATATTAGATGCAAATCTCAGCCGTCTAAGGTCACCAACCAACACATGGTGACATTTGGCCCAACGCCAAAACCATAGTTTTGGTCACGCCCACACCGCGCCAAGGCATGCCGGCCATGCCACATGTGCCAATGGCATGCCAGCCACCTTACCGCACCATACCATGCTGGCCTTCCTCATGCGGTTACCAAAACAAAGGCTTGCGACGATCAACGACCATCCTTCCATCTAAGATGCAAATCTTAGTCGTCCAAGGTCGCCAACCAACGCATGGTAACCTTTGGCCCAAAACCCTAGTTTTGGTCACGCCCAAAACCCTAGTTTTGGTCACGCCCAAACCGCGCCAAGGCATGCCGGGCATGCCACATGTGCCAATGGCATGCCAACCGCCTTGTCGCGCCATACCATGCCGACCTTCCCTATGTGGTTACCAAAACAAAGGCTGGCGACGATCAACGATCATCCTTCCATCTAAGATGCAAATCTTAGCCGTCCAAGGTCGCCAAACAACGCATGGTAACCTTTGGCCCAACGCCAAAACCTTTGTTTTGGCCACGCCCAAACCGCGCCAAGGCATGCCAACCACCTTGCCGCGCCATACCATGCCGGTCTTCCCTATGCGGCTACCAAAACAAAGGCTTGTGAAGATCAACGACCACTTTTACATCTAAGATGCAGATCTTAGCCGTCCAAGGTTACCAACTAACGCATGGAAACCTTTGGCCCGACGCCAAGCCCTAGTTTGGTCGCGCCCAAACAAAGCCAAAACCCTAAATTTTTGCCGCGCTTAAACTAGGCCATATTAAAGCCGTACCGGCCATGCTTTCATGCCACTGGCTACCAAACGAAGGGTTGCAACAATCAACAACTACCCTTCCTCTTAAGATACAAAATCTCGACCGTCGAAGGTCACCGACGAGCCTGCAAGCTTCCCAAGCTCAATTTGCCGACAACAACACGCTACATGTTTTCCACGAAAATACTCGAGACATCAACACATGTCACGAACTGGGGGATGCTCATCGGGTATTGGTTTGGCGGTTTACAGCGTACTACGTACACTACGCCCGTTATAAGACAGTGTCATAAGGATGAGGCGGTTAGTAAATACAAGGAGTAATGGTGAAATGCTTTCTTTTATGGAGCATCAATTCCAGGAGTTACCGGTTACCACCTCCTCCCATTTACTCATCCGTTTTCCATTTCTTAAGAGACCATAGGACGTTTCACTTCGACTTGTATAAATAGGTCTTACCTATTTCCACCGAACGACTAGTTCAGGTCAGGACGATACAACACTCATAAAATATTTGCTAGCTTTCCATCTGTTAGCTTCCCACTTTCTGATACAAGTCGTGAAACAACTACTCTTCCATAATCAACTATTCTGGTCTCAACACTATCTTCCAGAATCAACCATGCCAGCCGCACCACCGTACCAATGGAAAACCATGCCAGCCACGTCTTCGCGAAAAATCATGTCAACCATGCCAGCCGCGCCACCGTGCCAATGACAAACCATGTCAGCCACGTCTCTGCGCCAAGGCATGCCAACCATGCTAGCCACGTCTCCGCGCCAAGGCATGCCAACCATGCCAGCCGCACCACATGTTCCAATGGCATGCTGGCCTTCTCTTCACGGCCTCCAAAACGAAGGAGTGCGACAATCAACGGCCACCCTTCCACCTTAGATGCAAAATCTCGACCGTCGAAGGTCACCACCGAGCCGACAAGTCTCCCAAGCTCAACTTGCCATACAACAACAACATGATACATGTTTTCCATGAAAATACTCGAGACATCAACACATGTCACAAATTGGGGGATTCTCATTGTGTATTGGTTTGGCGGTTTACAGCGTGCAAAGAATATTTATGAGACTCCTGATCACAACCGTGCAGTCCGAGTATTGAGACACCAGAGGGCAGCAGAATGAAGTCTTGATGAAGAGGTTCCTGAGGTGATTGCTTACGTACAACGCAGTGCTTTATGGCCTATCATAAATTATGGACATAAGGAATATGATAGTGTGTCGGGCTCTGCATTTACCGAGCGCTTTTGTCCAGAAACTTACACATTTCAATTACCATTTGGAGAGATGGCAATCACTCCTGATGAGGCTAGTAAGATTACAGGCCTTAAATCAAGGGGTGTAAGTGTGGATGCTGGTTTTTATGACATGAGTTGGGATGTGCTTTACAATTTGTACCTGGAATGCCTTGGTTGGGGTTCACAGAAAACTGAGTTGGAGTTTTGTCGATCAGTTAAATATGTCGATACCGTTTGCATACCAGGTGGCAGAAATAAGAAGAATAAGAAGATCAAGTTCACTAACTTGAAAAAGGAGTTTGAGAACACAAAGGAAAGAGTAACACAAGGTTTGTTGATAATGGATCCCGTCAAAGTGAAGCAAACCGGAACTGCCTACTTGCTTTATACTCTTGGTAGAGAAATCTTTCCCGACACTAACGGAAACAAGGTAAATGCTAATTATCTCCAATTGGTAAAGAATCTTGAAACTTGTAACAAGTTTTCTTGGGGAACGTCTACGCTCGCATACCTGCTGGAACAACTTGCCACCGCGTCTAGGTTAACAAGTACAAACATCGGAGGGAACTTCACTTTGCTCCAGGTAACTTTTGGGAGTTCAGAGTATGGTTCGGCTTATAACCATAAAATATTTTAAGCCGAAGTTTTTACTTACTTGCTTCGGCTTATAATACTTGCTACATATAAGCCGAACAGTTCTCTGAGTTTGCAAACTTTATTCTTACTTTGATGTTTCCAAGTAAAACTTTTTTCTATCAATTCAATTCCTTTGATTTTTTAATGTGGTTCTTTGGATGTAGGTGTGGATATATGACCATTTTCCAATTTTGAACTTGGCCAAAGTATTTGAGAAAGATGTCGATTATGTTGATACAGAGCCAACTGCAGCACGGTACGCGTACGAGGACTCCAAGAAAAGGAACAAAAAGAAGTTGGTGGCAAGTTTGAGAGAGACGTTAGAACGTATTGGTGTTGATGATGTCACTTTTCAACCATATGAGAAGGAAGATGAAGAAGATGAAGTTGTTGAAGATGAGTATATGCCGGTAGGTATGTATCATGGGACATTGTGGTATCCCGGTGGTTATGTTATATACGATCCTAGGCGAGTACTCCGTCAATTAGGATGCGTCCAAAAGGTTCCTTTGTTTGACGAAAAATTCAGGTTGTTACCAAAGAGTGGTAAGGGAACTAAAAGCACCACTTCATCTTGGGAACCAAAGTATGATCCTGATCCCACCGTTGAGTTTTTGGAATAATTTAGACAATCACACATTAGATGCGTCCAAGTTAACACCTTTACTTGATGATCCATGTGAAGAGGATCCGGGCTATATGGATCGGTATAACCAAATTTCTCATCCCTTCATTATCAATAAGAAAAGACAAAAGATAGCTGATAAGGGGAAGGCGAATCCAATCAAGATCACCAACAAGTCTACTTCCGAATATGTAATCATGGATTTCAAGGTTATGGTAAGAATGACTTCACTTTATACTATTTTCATATATTAGTTATGGTAAAAATGTCTTCAACCTCACGGTTATAAGTTGTTGACAAATGAAAAAAATAGGTTGCCGCGTGGGGAGATGTTGAAAAAAATGAAGGCCAAACTTGGTCGAAAAACACCAATGACCGTGGAAGAACAAAAATACCCCATCAACAAGTGGGATGCAATCATCAACAAAGGACAAGGACCCGAAGAACCCGAACAAAGGCCTACCACTAAGAGGTCTCGACAAGTTGGTGAAGGTACAAGCCAAGGTGGTGCTACCGTCCAACCCGGTAATGATGCTTCGGAAGATGAAGACCAAGGTGGAAGAAGAGGTGGTCGTGCAACTAAGAAGAGGGGTCGTGGTTAAATGTCCTTTTATGTTTCCAACTTCTTTTTAATGTTTTTCTTAATTTTTAAGTACATTTTTATGGTGTTGCAAACACCTTTGCTTTTAGGTGCTGAAATTTGTTTTTAATGGTGCTGGGATTGGGTTATGGACACCTTCAATTTCATGTTTTAATGAATAGCTTAAAAATTAATTAGCTATTGTTAAGCTAAAATCAAAGGTGTCCATAACCCAATCCCAGCACCATTAAAAACAAAGTTCAGCACCTAAAAGCAAAGGTGTTTGCAACACCATAAAAGTGTACTTAAAACTTAAGAAAAACATTAAAAGGAAGTTGGAAACATAAAAGGACATTTAACCACGAACCCTCTTCTTAGTTGCACGACCACCTCTTCTTCCACCTTGGTCTTCATCTTCCGACGCATCATTACCGGGTTGGACGGTAGCACCACCTTGGCTTGTATCTTCACCAACTTGTCGAGACCTCTTAGTGGTAGGCCTTTTTTCGGGTTCTTCGGGTCCTTGTCCTTTGTTGATGATTGCATCCCACTTGTTGATGAGGTATTCTTGTTCTTCCACGGTCATTGGTGTTTTGCAACCAAGTTTGGCCTTCATTTTTTTCAACATCTCCCTACCCGCGGCAACCTATTTTTTCATTTGTCAACAACTTATAACCGTGAGGTTGAAGACATTTTTACCATAACTAATATATGAAAAAAGTATAAAGTGAAGTCATTCTTACCATAACCTTGAAAGCCTTGACTACATCTTCGGAAGTAGACTTGTTGGTGATCTTGATTGGCTTCGCCTTCCCCTTATCAGCTATCTTTTTCCTTTTCTTATTGATAATGAAGGGATGAGAAATTTGGTTATACTAATCCATATAACCCGGATCCTCTTCACATGGATCATCAAGTAAAGGTGTTAACTTAGACGCATCTAATGTGTGATTGTCTAAATTATTCCAAAACTCAACGGTGGGATCAGGATCATACGTTGGTTCCCAAAATGAAGTGGTGCTTTTAGTTCCCTTACCACTCTTTGGTAAAAACCTGAATTTCTCGTCAAACAAAGGACCTTTTGGACGCATACTAATTGACGGAGTACTCGCCTAGGATCGTATATAACATAACCACCGGGATACCACAATGGCCCATGATACATACCTACCGGCATATACTCATCTTCAACAACTTCATCTTCTTCATCTTCCTTCTCATATGGTTGAAAAGTGACATCATCAACACCAAGACGTTCTAACGTCTCTCTCAAACTTGCCACCAACTTCTTTTTGTTCCTTTTCTTGGAGTCCGCGTACGCGTACCGTGCTGCAGTTGGCTCTGTGTCAACATAATCGACATCTTTCTCAAATACTTTGGCCAAGTTCAAAATTGGAAAATGGTCATATATCCACACCTACATCCAAAGAACCACATTAAAAAATCAAAGGAATTGAATTGATAGAAACAAGTTTTACTTGGAAACATCAAAGTAAGAATAAAGTTTTCAAATTCAGAGAACTTTTTGGCTTATATGGAGCAAGTATTATAAGCCGAACCAAGTAAGTAAAAACTTCGGCTTAAAATATTTTATGGTTATAAGCCGAACCATACTCTGAACTCCCAAAAGTTACCTGGAGCAAAGTGAAGTTACCTCCGGTGTTTGTACTTGTTAACCTAGACGCGGTGGCAAGTTGGTCCAGCAGGTAAGCGATCATAGCCGTTCCCCAAGCAAACTTGTTACAAGTTTCAAGATTTTTTACCAATTGGAGATAATTAGCATTTACCTTGTTTCCGGTAGTGTCGGGAAAGATGTCTCTACCATGAGTATAAAGCAAGTAGGCAGTTCCGGTTTGCTTCACTTTGACGGGATCCATTATTAACAAACCTTGTGTTACTCTTTCCTTTGTGTTCTCAAACTCCTTTTTCAAGTTAGTCAACTTGATCTTCTGATTCTTCTTATTTCTGCCACCTGGTATGCAAACGGTATCGACATCTTTAACTGATCGAAAAAACTCCAACTCAGTTTTCTGTGAACCCCAACCAAGCCATTCCAGGTACAAATTGTAAAGCACATCCCAACTCATGTCATAAAAACCAGCATCCACACTTACACCCCTTGCTTTAAGGCCTGTAATCTTACTCGCCTCATCAGGAGTGATTGCCATCTCTCCAAATGGTAATTGAAATGTGTAAGTTTCTGGACAAAAGCGCTCGGTAAATGCAGATCCCGACACACTATCATATTCCTTATGTCTATAATTGATGATAGGACATAAAGCACAGCGTTGTACGTAAGAAATCACCTCAGGAACCTCTTCATCAAGACTCCATTCTGCTGCCCTCTGGTGTCTCAATACTCGGACTGCACGGTTGTGATCAGGAGTCTCATAAATTTTCTTCGCCCAAGAATCGGCATAACCAATCAACACATTTCCTCCATCTTCCGGAAGACCATGAGGAAAACCATCTGATCGAGGTGTAATTACGTCATCTTCATCAGGAATGTGTAAACCATTGATCCGTCGATCATCATCGTCCTTCTCTTTCTCGGGTTCTGCCACCTTATTACCTTTCTTGTCTTTCTTAGGTTTTCCTTGGGGTTGTGTTTCTTGATGAACTTCTTGATTATCATCAACTTCTTCATCTTCAGCTATTCCTTCTTCTTGTCTTTCAATTCTTACTTGTCCATCTTCTTCTTCTAAAATTCCTCCTCTACCTCCCGCTCCCAATTTTTTCTTACCTCCTCCTCTAGGATCGGGAGTTTTAGAAGTAGAAGGTGTTACCTCCATCTTCTTCCTCTTTGTAGCTGCATTGGTCCTGACACAAGTATGAAAGTTATAAGACTAATTCGAACAACAAAGGGATTTGGAAAGCCAAAAACTTGTAAGAAAATAAGAAGGCTCGGCTTACCCGAAATAACACATATGAGCCGAATCATGTCTTGAAATTTTTATTAGCTTACACAAAGAGTGGATCGGCTCATACCAAAAAACAATTATAAGCCGATCCTATATATTCGGCTCACAACCGATACCGTCGAATAAGCCGAAGCTATGATTATGAACTCAAACATGTATTCTGCGCAACATGATATCATATAAATAAGTCGATCCTATACACTTGTAAAATTTATGGAATTTTAACAATGATATTCGGCGCAACCCTAATACTATCGAATAATCCGAATCTAGACTTATGAATTGAAACATTTATTCGACGCAAAATGGTGTCATACAAATAAGCCGATCCTACACATGAAGAATTCATGAATTTCAAACAACATTAATCGGCGCAAAACTAATACAACCATACAAGCCGATCCTAAGCACATGCGAAATTTCTGAATTTCAAAAAACATTTATTCGGCACAAAACTAATACTACCATACAAGCCGATCCTATGCACATGCAAAATTTCTGAAATTCACAAAACATATTCGGCACAAAACTAACACCATCGAATAAGCCGATCCTAAATATAAGTCTCTGTGTCATTAAGTTCGGCTCAAAACGGATTTCAGATTTACGCCGAGCCGTTCATATGCACTTTCAGGGTTCAGTTTCAAGAACAGATCGGCGCACATCTAAGATTTGTTTTGCGCCGAACTATACACCGTCACAGCCGCAGAAACATGATTTTGACGAATTAAATCGACCAAACCAATCTGAAACATCAAATACGAGATGGGTTTGTAGAACTAACCTTCTTATTCTCATTTCCGGAGTTGGTTCTTCTTCAATCTCTTCTTCCGGTTGATTTTGAGTTTGTTCTTCACTCTCTAAATCTTCTTCTTCTTCTTCAATAGGTTGTTGAGTCGATCGATTTGAACGAGATACTGGCTTATGACGACCCATTATATAGATGAGTTTAATCGTCGACTAAATTTTCACGAATCGACGATTAAATTTCCGCGATGATACGATGAAAAAAAAAAGAAAGTAGAAGAAGAAGGGTTCGGCTGTTGTGGAGGAGGGAGAAGAAGGGATTAGGGATATGAAACTGATTTTAGATTTATTGATTATAGGTTTTTGTATTAGGGTTAGGGATAGATTAGTAATTTAAAGGATTTAAGGGTATATAGGTAATTGAACCACCCCATAGGGTACCCCTTATAAGGTCACCCAAGTTAGGACTAGTCCTTTGTATGCCTTGAAAGTTTTTGGTGTGCCCAATATCATGGTTCATCTAAATGGACACAAGCTTCTCTCAGGGCCCATGCAAAAACCAAAGGCATCGGCAAGCCCGCTGTGAAAAAGTTTAACTAACCAAGCTTCTTTTTTGCAGGGACACAGTTTCTCAAGAATTGAGAATGGCCAACATACATCAATCTTACAAAACTGGATACCGCACCAATCCAACCATCTCATACACCCACCCCACCCAAAATCCAAGTATCAGCTCTCATAGACAATGAAACAAATACTTGGAACCTTGAACTACTACACAACATGTTCCACACCAACACAGTCCAACACATCATCAACATTCGCTTACCTAAAAATCCAGTTCAAGGCACCATCATTTGGCCACACTCAAAAAATGGAGAATATACTTGCAAACCAGGATACAACCTTCTCATCACACAACAACAAGCCAAACCCAACAACATCCAAAACACCCTATCAAACCAAATACCCCACCAAAACCAAATCCCAATACCCACAAATTCCACACCATCTTACTCAACACCAAACACCATTACAACAATACCACACACCACTATTCCCCCAAAAGTTTTCAATACCATTTGGAATCTTAATTTCCCACCAAAAATCAGGCTTTTCATATCGAAAGCTATCCTTGAATGACTTCCAACCTTCAATACCCTAGCACATAGGCACATCACCCATACCATCACTTGCCCACAATGCAACCGCGCACTAGAAACGACATCACATATTCTCTTCCAATGCGGTGTGGCACATCATCACAAACCAGATTCATCAGGCCAACATCCCAACCCCATCAAACCAAAAAAATAACCCGAGAAACCAAAAACCCAATTCAATCCAAACAACACTAGGAGACAACATCTCACATTCAACAAAGACCATCTACGGCTTTACAATGTGGCACCTATGGTAGCTAGAAATCACGTAGTCTATCAAAGGCACACCCAAATACCGATTCAAATAACTCAACTCATCAACACAATGGCAAAATAATACGCATGGGCGCAATCACATACATTACCGGTACTACAAGATCTACCACAAGGAATCCAACAAGCAGCAAATCGTGAAACAACAACTATCATGGTAGGATGGGAGCCGCTAACACACAACTGGATTAAAATCAATACAGATGGAGCAACTAAAGGAAGTCCAGGACCGGCAGGAGCAGGAATAATATGCAGGAACGACAAAGGAGAGATTCTAAGGCAATGACAACACCAGTAGGTATTACAAACTCAACAACGGCGGAAACATGGGGTCTACTTTTAGCAACAAGAATTGCAGTACAACAACAATGGACCAAGGTCAGATTTGAAATGGACTCAAAGGCAGTAATCCAACTACAAAAACAGCAGACACAAGATCAACCATGATACATCCAAGGAATGCTAACAGAAATCAAAAGCCTCATGCAGCAAATCCAGCAGAAAGAGATCGACCATGCCTATAGGGAAACAAACTAAGCAGCTGACGAACTCGCAAATGAAGCAGTAAGACACCAGGCACAACACCCAACCTGCCATACAACACAGATTTGGCAACATGTATGCCCAACTTTTCTTTTAAACATTGTACAGGCAGATGCTAGGGGGAACAAAATTCCCAAGAATTGTAAACCTTTCCTGAGTTTAATGAATCGGTTACCACTTTCAAAAAAAAATAAAAAATCTGTAACCCCAGCATGTAACTCACACGAAAAGGTTCCAAGTCGCTGCGCTCTTAACCCAGGACAACACGGATCAAGATATCGACGAATGTTCACCAATAGTCCAAAACCGAGATATTGGAGGACCTACGTGTATTAAAAAATTAGCTAAAGGTTCCAAGTCGCTGCGCTTTTAACCCAGGACTACATCAAGATATCCACAAATGTTCACCAAGAGTCCAAAACCGGGGTATGGGGACCTACGTGTATTAAAAATTTAGCTTTCATGGGAGACAGCAGTCCGGGAGTACGTCCATCCCACAAATCCGGGAGTACATCCACCAACCTAAGAGCCTCTCCAATGGAATGCGTGTTAAGGAAAAAGTCCCAATCCACGTAGGATCCACAATAATATTTATAAAAAAATCATCTCCAACCCATTGATGTGAAGATGATGTGGCAAAAAAAAAAGTATTGTGGAACTGGATAGTGGATGAGATCCCTAGGTGGTCCCAACATTTTAATATCAAATAAAACTGTATAATAACGTTGACCCATCAAAGTAAAAGACAAACTGCAGCTTGACCTGGTCATACACGTGGGTATAATGCAAGGCTTACTGAACAGGTGGAAGTGAAACTTTAGCTTCAACTACACAGCTGCCTCTAATATGCTTTCTCGTTTACTCCCCACATAGTCTCTAACTTGTCTATGCAACTAATAAAATCAAAGGTTCATCAAAGAAATTTGTTAGTACTACGTGAAACAATTGGTGGATTTGGAGCTAGTTATGTGATTAACTTTTAAAGACTCCTTTTTATTTATTTTTTATTTTTTTTGGAAAGTCAACATATTTCAACACATTATATGGGTTGATATGGGCATGTTTGATTTAGAGACAATGGCACGATTAATTCCTACAATAATATTATTGTTATTATTGTGTAGGTGAGATACAAAATATACAGCAGCTGCGAATAAGTGCTTTAAGTTAGTTGTGAAGTTGTTATCCCAATCTCATCTCTTAATTTCTTTGAATCTATCTGTCTATCCTTGAATCTCTGTTAGAGAGTGAGTAGCAGTACTTGCGAATAGATCAAAACAAGGGAACTTAGCTGATTTGGCCAATCTCTATCCTTGTCAAAATCACTTCATGTAGAGAAGAAGAATAAAAGAACTATATGCGGCTGTGATGAATCATTAAGGGAGTGGTGGGTCCACCTGAATGTCATGGGACCCACCTAAAAGATTGGCACGTGAGAGTGTTGGCTTGTTGTTGTTCAAAAACTTGGTCTTTTTTATTTTTTTTAGATAACTAGGATTTTGTTTAATGAGAAGGCTCAATATGCCTTTCTAGAAAAGTTTCAATACAAAGTGCAGAGTTATAAAACTCTTCAAATGACTGTTCAAAAACTTGGTCTGCCAAGCATTTTTGGATACGAAAGGGAGGAGTGTGTATATAAAATGAAAATCCTTTATCTTTTCGGAGTGGGGACGTGCAAAGAAAGAAAGGAAACTAAGAGGTGAAAAATGAGGAAACTTCCAACTACTAAATTAAATTTCTTTCTTTTTGATTAAATGATAACTTTAACTTTACAGACCCAAAAATGATTTATTAGGGAAAATATCTTTTTCCAGTATATACCTAGAAATTTACTATTTATTATATCATCATACATGGACAGGTAATTAACCCCTTCCTGGAAAGACTAGCTAAATGATCATCCACATTAAAAGTTAAAACAAAGAATAATAACACATGTCGCTCTAAGACAAAAACTCTAAAAAAAACAACCTAAAAGCAATATCTCTCCCACTGAAATGGTACCCACTGCTAGCTTTTGAGTGGCGGGTCCTATTTTAGTATGAGACGGTTGTGTTTAGGTTTTTTTTTTATTTTATTTGTCCAGAATCATCGACTCTAAAGCAGTGGGGAAGTCATTGAGTGACAAAACGTAGGCATCAATTTTTTTTAATGATATATAGAGAGAAAAAATATCGTTCATGAATCAACATTTAGAGTTCTTTTATCTGGGACTAGCGAGTTGAATTTTGTTTAGTTTTTGTCATAGAGGTTGAATAAATGTACGGTGTTAAACATCATAGAACTCGGATTATTGATACCAACATCTAAAGGTTTTCATTGATAGCATTCGATAAATCGAATAACTACATTGTATTGGAGACGATTTATAATCAGATTTGATTAATAAGAAAGATAGATTGAGTTACAGGACAGACTTGAGAATATATATCCAGACTCGATTCTCTTTTCTCAACATTAATGTCACACGTACATACTGCACACACACAACACATTCACAACTCACACACACAACACATTCACAACTCACACACTCTATGTTATTACCCTCCCTCAATCTTAAGTGATCTGTAAAAGACAACTTGATATTGCATTCACAACTCACACACAAACCGGCAAGTAATAAAGCAGCAAATACCAACAGTAGAAACACCCAAGTTGGGAACTAAAAGCTGCAGGCAGGGTTACAACTTGTCACAGACAAAAAACAAAATATAATAGGATGGTAGTGGTTGTTGCAGATGAAACACTACTGTAGCAGGATATGCAGTAGAAGTTGGCAGAATAAGAAGTGTTGGTGTAGAAGAATAATGAACACAAGTAGTATAGAACCACACACGCACAAACTTTGAGCAGCTCCATGCACAGAAAATGTGTAAAACAGCAGTAGCGCATCACTAGTAAGAAAAGCAGGCAGCAGCAAATTGAAAAGGGAGCAGTAGTGTAAAAATAGCTGGTGCCGAAAAAGTCAGTAGGTGCAGTTGAACCATAAACCATGGGCAGACATTTTTGAAAGTACCAGGCACCGCTGAAAGTAGATATCTAAGCGCCAGAAAAAGATAAACCAAATCTGACAGAAAATATTGCAGGCCATGGTTATTGAAATTGAAAAAGATAAACCAAACAACATCCATAACCAAACCGAGATGATACATGTAGCACTGTGTGTAGTCAATGAAATATCAGTAGAAGCTGGTGGTGCAAGTAGTGGGTAGTGACAAAAGTTGCCGAGATAACAATGGATATGACATAAAACTCAATACAAGAGCCAAATTGCAAATTATAAGAGAGCGGTAAACAGTAAGCTAGGTGCAAGGAAATCCGGTTGCATAGATTGTAAAGAGGGTGAAATCGAGCCACATAGCACAAAAAACCAGTCTGCCAGAGATGCGCAGAAGTTGAAGGTCAGAAAGATTAAATTGACTCCACTTAGTAAAGACCTTCCTCTGCAATGTAGAAGTTGAAGTAAAAATATGAAGTACACACCAGCAGGACCAACTGTAACTGAATTCCAGAACACATATTGCAGTAGTAGTTGTTAATGAATAAAAATCAACACACAATCCAACTTATTATAAGATCTTATTGTAGTACACATGAAGTACCATTATTGTGCAAGAAAAGAAAAGAATAACAACTGAATATGATAAAAGATAACTAAACCAGGGTACTTCAGAATTGAAAGTAGACTCATCAAAGAGAACATCATCCTGAACTTAATATAACTCACCAATTCCAATCCCATGACATCATCTTCAGTTTCATCATTAAACTTGCAAGCCAACTCACTCTTGGAAAGAGGACTGCACCAAAGCCAGTACCAATGGGATGAAGTGATAACAAGCTAATTAAGCACATATAATGCAACAAACTTTTATTCCACACACACATCAATACACATCTGTGATTTAAGAGGAGATTTTCCTCACTTTCAAGTGGAACAACTTTAAGCTTCTCTCTTATCTACAAAAGGTGTAGAGGAGATAGGCATGCTCAGACTCAAAAGCTCCAGGTATCAGCACAAGTAGGAGTTAATTTAAAAACTAGATGCCACAATTCTAGTTATGATGAAAAAGAGTTTGAAGACAACATTGTCTGTTGTTGAGCCAGTGATGTAGAAACTGAACACATGAAGATAAAACTAAAGTAGTCTAAAGATAGCAATGAAGATTACTGAAAAAGCGGGGGTCTAACAACACCACCAAAATAATTCGATTAGCAATCTGTATGGACTAACTCCGAAATACTTTGCTAGAGAATCAACTGGACAGTCAGACTCAATCTAGATAAAAAGTATCTCAAGGAGTTAATATCTCTCACTTGTCTTTGATTTACCCAGGCTAAAACAATAGCGAGTCTCTTAATCAAATACAAGGAATAACTTGGACGGTACCAAAAACCAATGTCCAAGTGTTAATCAATGAAATCAACAACCACAAGGTCGGATCTCTAATCGATTAAACTTTAACGCACAACTTGTATTATTTCAATTATAAAGATAAACAATATAATGCGGAAACTGAAATAACACAGACACCAGAAGTTTTGTTAATGAGGAAACCGCAAATGCAAAAAAATCCCTGGACCTAGTCCAGATTGAATACACACTGTATTAAGCCCCTACAGACACTAGCCTACTGCAAACTAACTTCGGACTGGACTATATTTGAACCCCTATCAATCTCCCACTGATACAAGGTAGAGTTGTACTCCTACGCCTCTGATCCCAGTAGGACATTGCGTACTTGATTCCCTTTGCTGATCTCACCCACAACAAAGAGTTGCTGCAACCCAAAATCACAGACTTGAAAATAAACAAATCTGTCTCACACAGAAAAGTCTATCAAAGGATAAATATCTCTTCCACAGATAAACCCTAGGTTTTGTTCCGTATTTTGATAGAAATCAAGGTGAACAGGAACCAATTGATAATCCGAACTTATATTCCCGAAGAACAGCCTATATTAATCAATCACCTCTCAGCAAGCCTTCCTGACTACACAGGCGGTTTGTCAAGGAATCACAAACAGTGAGACGAAGATGTTTGTGACTTCTTTATCTTGCCTATCGGAGAACTCTCACGATCTCAAGCCAATCAAGTATTGTACTCGTACGATAGAAGATGCAAGATCAGATCACACAACTACGATAAAAGTAGTATCGGTCTGGATTCACAATCCCAATGAAGTCTTTAAGTCGTTATCCTGATTTTAGAGAAGAAAATCAAAGGTTCATGGAGATCGACACTAGCGAGCGCACTAATATCACACAAGATGTGTGGGGATTAAGTTTTTTGCTCAAGCTAGATGCCTCCTATATAGTCTTCAAACCAGGGTTTTTCCTTAGTTACAAAGCAATCCATATTTACCGTTAGATGAAAACTTGATTTAGATTCAAGCTAATATTTCTCAACCGTTAGATTGAAAACTTAGCTTGACACACACACTTGGGTAAATGTTTACTGGGTTCGTGAGAACCATGACCAAACGTGTACATGTATGTTGGTTCAACACAGTAAACCAAAAGGTTAACCATATGAGCATTTCATATTAACCTTGTTCGTCTTCACCATAACTAGTTCAATTAACTCAAAAGAACTAGTTAGAGAGTTGTTCAATTGCTATGAGATCTCATGTACTACACCAGACAAAATTGAAGTAAAGATGATTCGATTCGATTGAATCGGCTCATGAACATTGTAGCCACGGTTTGCATAAAGCATTCCTTAGTAATTTAATGTTTATGTTCAGAGCACATATTTAGATTATAACCTCTTAAGTTCACAAACAAGTTCGCGGACTTAAGTAAACCGGCTGAGTTTTCCAAACTCAGCAGAAATTCTCGGGAAGAGAACTTCCGCCAGTTCGCGGACTAAGCACACAAACGAGTTTGGAAAATCCAGCAGAAATTCTCGGTCGAGAACTTCAGTCAGTTCGCGGACTTGGTCTGTGAACTGGGTTCGCGGACTTGGCAAGCCAATTCCACAATCCTACCGATTTCTCTTGATCAAAAAAGTTCAAAAACTTCGGTTCAAGGAATACATGGTTATGTTATCTAAACTCTCATTCCAACCATTGAAACATTCTCAGAGGACGTTATTCAGTCGTTATTCACAACCTTTCTCGTCAGAGCAATTACCAAAGACAATTGAAATGTTTCATGACTTTCGTCACTAGGTGAAGATAAACTTGATCAAAGCGAAACGCTTTACCAACACACGATTTTGAGAAATAAGATAAACATTGAATACTCAGCTCGAAATGTCAAGTGTGTATGATCCAGTCTATATATAGGATACGACTTTTGTCTCATAAGAAGTAGGAGAAGAATAGATAGACTTTCGAATGATAGATAAGTTCAAGTCTCCACATACCTTTTTTTTGATGAAGCTCCACGGTTCCTTGTGTAGATCTTCGTCTTTGTATGATGAATCGCCATGAAGTCCTTGAGCTTACTATACTTTCCTATCCTAGTCCGAGACTTAGCTATAATAGTTTAGAAATCAAGACTCATAGTTTTGATCACTAACATTGACAAACATGCTTGATATAGCAACGCATGCGAGGTTGACTGAGCTATGCTCTAACAATCTCCCCCTTGTCAATTTTATCACAAAACTATTATACATATGGAATACAAAAAAGATAAACTTTAGTGGCTCCTATTCCATAGTCTAATCCTCAACGTTCCTTGAAATCTTTGTCCTTCCAAGTACTCCAATGATCCCAAAGGTTGTAAGTTTAGTACCATCGTTGTTGAAGATCCATAGCTACAACAATGAGAGAACTCGAGATTCTCAATCATCATTATACAGTGTCATAGTATTATTATGAACATCAAAGTCCAATTGCATCACGACTTTAACAATAATACTACGGTGATATGTATCACTCCCCCTTAGTTAATACTCCATCTCGATCATGGAAACCACTCCCCCTTACACAATGATCATGGAACCCCTTAGTTAATACTACGGTGATATGTATATGTGGTGTGAACTACAATGTTTCTCCCCCTTTTTGTCAGTAAAATTGGCAAAGGTACAAGAACGGGATCCTAATGAAATTTCTGAGAAGAGACGTTTCATAGACTAAAAAAAAATAAAATACATACCAACTTAATTTAGATGCAATCATAAAGCCGAAGCTAAATATTGGTCATAGGCCAATAATTTTCTCTAGGTCATCCTCCCAACTTTCCTGATACACCATTCAGTGCAACATTGTCCCTTGGAAAATATAACTCATGTCATGCATCGTACTTGGCGCAATATTGGCCCTTGTCCAGTATGCCCCATATAATGCGCCATTTTGTCCTTTGACCAATATGACTACCAAATGCGCCACACTTGGCGCCATATTGGCCTTAGGGCAAACACGCGACATAAGCTTCGTATGAAACTTCATCCAAGTCCATGGAGTATCTTTAATATGTTACGGTTTGACAGCCTCGTATTATCCGTTTTGATGCAAAAACATAGACGATAGAGATTTTTTACATGGGAATCTGGGTTACTGGATAACCACAACAAAATTATATATTTTCTACAAGATTAATTTGATTTTATTTTGTCTCTCAAACTCGTCCTATAATCTTCTCTCACTCTTGTTTTGATATGGAATCTTCTTTCATTCTTCGGTTCCATTTACGCTTGAAAAAATTTTCTCATTCTTTTTTATGATTAAATCAAAGATCTATCAGGAAAAAGATAAAATCAAAGTTTCGCCCGGTTTCGAGTTTTCCATTTTCACATTTTCTTGTTTCAAGAGATATAAATTCTAATGTAAAAATATTAGTACATGGAGATTTTGTTTTTTTCTTTTAGATGACAAGTTTTTAAAAAGTTGGATGATGATAAAAACAATATGCATATTTGTTTGACCTTACTTAGTATTTGTAATACTAATTTTGATTATTACTCTAAATATGATTTGGGTATGATTGTCCATTCTTTTTTCTTTTCTCAGAATAACGAAATCCAGATCCTAAATATTTTGTGCGTATTCAAGTGAGATGAGAGAGAATATAAGTTTGAGATATGAAATGTTAAAAAATTATCAGATTTTATTGTAAGTATCCAGTAACATGAATTCCCATGGAAAGATCTCTACCGTCTTTGTATTTCCAACAGATGATACGAGTCAGATCCTGTCAAAACGGAGCCTGTCAATGGAATGCTCCTCATTTATAAATGTCATTTTTCAATAATACTGATAAACTGTTGATAATCTAAAATTTTGTTAACCAATAAAATGTGCATGTGATGCTTCTATATATCCCACTCATTTTGTCTCTGTTATTAGTCCTCTATTCTATTTTGACCCGTCTAAAAATAGTTGTCAGTTTTGTTTATGGTTTATTTTCTCATTAAACTATAAAATATATCCGTAATTTTTTATACTTGTAAATCATTTATAATATAAAAAATAAAAAATATATTTAATATTTTTCGTATTAATCTTCATTACTTTTTAACAGTATCTTCCATATGTTTTTATGTTTATTTTTAATTTCAGTAAGTATCAAATATTTAATCAAGGCAGCATTGAATATTTCTCTGGTTTCCTTAATATTTTGACTTTGTCAAAACGGAGCAATAAAAAAAGATGGAGGGAGTAATATCCTCCAACGAACACATGCTACCGAGTACCAACTGACGGACAACATTTAATGTAAGGTCTACGAATATAAACACAAAAACCAGAGAAAGAAGTAAACAAGTATATAATGATAAGTGATAAAAATGAGAGACTTCGTAATATCATAGTGCAATGTATAATGATGAAACAAGATGGTATGTTTAATTTAGAAACCTATTATAACAACTCCAACCAAACGGTTTTGAGGGCTCCTATGGATATAAATGTCTTAAATGAGGATAAGGGGTGACATAATTCATAATAAAAGTTCAAAAATATCCTTTAGTGATTAGTCTAAATCTAATAGATTTAGTTTTTGTATTTGTTTTTATATGATCATCATCTTCTTTATGATTTATAAATGAGAAAAGAAGGAGAAGATAATAGATTTAGTTTTTGTTTTTATATGATCATCTTCATCATGATTAATTGAGGATATTCTGGCCATTAACAAAATTAGTAGGATAAAGGATTTTAAAGATTACTATTCATTAACCCCATTTTGTCATTTTGTGAACCCTCAAAACAAAAAATTTAGAGCCCCTATAATAATTTTTTTAATTTATCTATAATTTCCGAGTGGGAAACGTGGGGTTCGAACTCTCACCCTCCTCACCCATGTTTTCTAAACTTAATCTTAATCTTAATCTCTCCCCTTTTAATGCAAATAAGAGAATATCAAAACATTACCCTTCATAACCGTTAGATCCTCTTATGTTAATTCATAGCCATTAGATTTATGAAAAGATTCATGTCATGAAAAGATTCCTGTCACAAAATTCTGTATTTACAAAAATGTCATTTTTATAAAAATAAAGATAAAGATTTAGAAACTCCATATCTTCCAAACCGCACGTTTGTAAAGTTTATATATTTGAAAAAGCCCTATGAATTATCTACTTAACGAGCATAAATAACAGTACCAAATTTTTTGTTTTCAATTTTTTTTATGCTTCTCCAAACTTTTATATGTTGTCCCTTTAAAAGCTAGACATGGCTTAAAAATAAATTTAAAATATGTATACCCTCAAAAATATTGAAAAATCAATAAAAAAAATTAATTCAAAGTTACATAAACAATGATCAATTTCGGATAAAAATATTAGATACAATGTCAAAGCACCACCAAACTATTTGCAAAGTAGGAAAAAAATCAGATATGATAGAGCTACCGACGATTATCCCGCAAGACACGAAGATTGCGTTACCCACTTTAACCTGCGGGACCCACCTTACCCACTAGAACCGCTGGCCAACTGCCACACGATCCCCCATCGGGATGATTCGTCGGGATATTTTGTCGGTCAGTGGAGCACTTCCGGAAAAAAATTGGATTGCGGACAGTGCTCACTACTTGTCTTATTTGGGACTCGAACCACGAAAGCAGCAAGATGGGTTTACCCCCGTCCCATTTTCTTCAGCAACAAAACTTCGGATAAATTTTTGATGTGGGCGTTTTTTGATGGGGGCATAAAGGACAAATCAAGAGTTGACATGTGTTTTTCATATTAATTGATTTAACTAATTTTGCTTCCAAAAATATCAAAGATAAAATATAAGCAATTAAGATAACCAATATTTTCTCAAAAAATAAACTTGTCTTGTTTTTTTGGAAACAAAATTTGTTGGAATCAATTAATATGAAAAACACATGTCGACTCTTGATTTGTCCCTCGTGCCCCCATCAAAAATTTATCCAAAAACTTCTCCCTAACGTTCCACAAAGATGAACATACATTAATCAAATCCAATCTCTGTTCATTTACTCAATTAATTAGAATCCATCATCATTTCCTCTTTTCAAATTAAGGGTTGATCAATTGAGTTACTTTGACCAACAGAGATTAATTAGATTTCCCGACTCTGCAGAAGTTGATGAAAACAAAGACGGAGCGGAGCAAAATTGGACTACAACTTCAAGCTACAAGATGTTGAATTATCAATGTGAAAATTGGGGGTTTTCGTCTCCTTTTCCTGGTTAGTAATTTCACTGGGCATACATAATTGCTTGTTTTCGATTGGAGTTTTGTTAGTTGCAATTTTTTTGGATGCAAATGGATTTGATCTGATATATAGCAGTTTTTTAGTGCATTGCAATTAGGATTATTGACTATTTCTGGGTTTTGAATCAATATGGAAAGGTTATGGTTATATTAGGTATTTGTAGGAATGACATCCCACATTTTTCAAGAATTTTGCTTATCATTCATCAAGCCATATATATATACCTAGTTTTCTAGCTTTAGGTTCTAGAACTCTAAGTATAATATTAGGGTTTTTGATATCTAATGCTGGTGAAGTTTAGAGTTCTTATCCATGGGTTTATATCAATTTATCCCAATTTCCCCTATTTTGATTAGATTAAAGTTTTGGGTCAGAAGTCCTTTGTTGGGACACATTGGCAATTAAGCCGAGGCATCTTGGGATTATAAGATAGACTTTGTGTTAGGTGTAGGAAAATTTTGGATAACATGAACAAATTTGGCACACATAGCAGATTTTGAATCATGTGACATCTTTTCTGCAAATGAGGTAGGCATTGGAGCAGTGAAAGATGTGAATCATGAGGCACATTTTGAGTCATGTAAGTAGATTTAGGGTCACCTGCAGAACATAAATCACGAGATCATAGAGTAGACTTTTGGAGATTTATTATTGACAGAGTTTTTTGTAATAATATACATAAAATGTCATGAACTTTTTCAGATTTTGGGTCAAGGAACATTTTTTTTTATCACATGACAATTTTGAATTTTCTAATGATGTTGTAATCTTCGGGTCATAGAAGAATTTTAGTTTGCTAGGCAGTTACAGCATCTATTTATCTATTTCCCAAGAGCAAGGTTACAGAATTATTTTAACTCTTACAATACAGACCATCCCGTGTTTATGGTAGAACTCAACTTTCATATACCTATAGCTACAATGTGCTATTCCTAAACAAACAGCTCAAAAGCTTAATGTCATAGCCCTGATCAGTTCTTCAAAATGTATCCAGTTATTCTCAATGCAACGGTATCAACATATCTCCAATACCCCAGCCACCACTTTTTTTTGCTTAGGAAGAAAACCAAAACCAAAACTAAAAGTAAGCCCCAAATTCCAGTTCCAATACCTACAACAAAAGCAGCATAAAACACCAGTTTGCCATTTTCTTTCGCTTCACTGTTTGGCAGGCTGATACTAGGATTAAACTGTTCACAAATCTTGTTTGTCGGGTGACCGCATAACAAAGAGTTGCCAACATAAGCTGAACCATCTAAACTCACTAGATCAAAGTGCGCACCTCTCGGGATCATTCCACTCAAGTTATTGTAAGACAGGTCCAGAGTGCTGAGAGGGTCGATCGAGGTAAGAGATAATGGAATATGTCCAGACAATTTGTTAAAACTCAAATCCAATGACTCTAAACCTGTCATATTCCCGATATTCGTTGGAATCACACCATGAAGCTGGTTATGTGATAGATTAAGCATCTTAAGTCCTTTCAGTAGACAGATATCTTTTGGAATGGTTCCCTCGAGGAAGTTTCTGGAAAGATCAATTCCAGTATTGTAAGTGTACACGACCCCTAGTTGTTCTGTCGCCTTTTTCCACTGTATTTGTAGTTCCACACCTGAATATACCAGTGAGATTACGTCACCAACCACGAGACTGGTATTTGATTTACTTGTTAGCATCTCCAAGTTTCCTATCTTCTCAGGAACTGAACCAGACAATTTATTATTTGACAGGTCTAGAAATTGTAGTTTATGCAAATCTGTAATTTCTTCCGGGATCGATCCATTAAACATATTTGAGCTTAAGGAAATAATCCTTAGATTACTTAATGTACCAAGGAAATGGGGTATACCACCTTCAAGACTGTTACCCCACAAGCTGATAACTTCCAAATACTGAAATTGTTGGATAAAGGTAGGAAACATACCATTTAAATTATTCTCGTAAAGTTGAAGAAACTTTAGACTTTTTGCACTTTCAAGCTCATTTGGAATGTTTCCAGTAAGATTGTTAGCTCCAAGATTTAGAGAAATAAGAGAAACACAATACTTCAGAGTAGTAGGTATTCTTCCAGATAATTTGTTCTTAGAGATATCTAGAACACTTAGACTACTTCCTCGTGAACAAATAGCAGAAGAAATTGAACCACTAAGATTGTTACCGGATAGTGATACATGATCAGCATTTGCTAGTCTTGCACTTACTTCATCCGAGATTCCACCAGTGAATTCATTATCCGACAAATCAAAAACCCCGATATTTTTAGGTGGAAGAGGAAGTGATCCCCGGAGTTTGTTCCTCCATAATAGTAGTGCTGAAAATGGGTATTCTTGAGTAAGATATATCGAAGGCGGTAGTGTTCCTTCTAGGCTGTTGTTTGAGAGATCTAAGTAAGACAGATGTGGGAGTTTGAAGATACAAGAAGGGATAGAGCCTCTGAGGTTGTTACGTGACAAATCCAACCGATAAAGTTCAGTCATATTGCAAATGAAAGTTGGGATAGACCCTTTCAAATTGCAACGCTGCAGGCCTAAGGATTGCAGCTGTTCAAATTTAGATGTCAACGAGTAATTGATATCTATCTTTACATCTAGAAAGTTCCTGTCAAAAGAAAGCCATACAGGTTTCAACTCTAGGAATATTGATCTAAATGAGAGATTTCCTTTTAAATCGTTGCCTGTGATATCAAACACCTGCAGTTTTCGAAGCTTGAAAATGCAACTTGGCATTGATCCATTCAAATTGTTGCTTGTTACAAGAAGAGTTGCGAGTGAGGAAACCTCACATATTGATTTTGGGATGGGACCATGTAAATCGTTTTCATTCAAATTTAACACTTGCAAATTTCTTAGATTGGAGATTGAATTAGGAATGAGACCATTCAAATAGTTGTTACTGAGGTCTAGATATTTTAAGTGCGAAAGGTTTGAAATAGAATCCGGGAAGGATCCTCGAATTGAACAATGTGATGCAAGAAGATGGACCAGTGATGATGCATTTGAAACAGAACTTGGGATCGTCCCAACAACATTAGTCAAAGTAATTGAAAGGAATTGAAGTTTAGGCCATGGTTGATCGAATATGTGAACGAGATTAACAATGAGATCTTTGTTAACACTCACATCCAAGTATTGGAGTTGTGGAAGATAAGGCATTGAACCTTGCAACTGACAATTGTTCAAGTCAAGGACTGACAGAGATGTGAAATTAGCAAGCTGAATTGGCATTGGCGAGCTCAAAGGATTATAATCCATTCGGAAATGCGATAGACGTGAGAGATTGTGAATTTCGTTAAGTGGAAATGGTCCAGAAATGCTACAATCAGAAAGTGATAGCTCCCTAAGGTTACCGAGCACTGATATAGGCTCCGCCCATTTCGTGCCGAGCTCTGAAGAAGCCACCGATAAATCAACACCGGTTAAGTTTAGAACCTTGAGATTGGTTAACCCCCTTAACCAACTTATATCATCTGAAGAAACATAACTAGTCGGCAAATAAGAAGTAAAAAACTTATATGATAGTTTTAACGTTGAGATGCTAAAAGAGAGTGATGAGAAATCTTCCATCATAGACGAGCATGAGATATCGAGGTACTGCAAAGTAGATAGATTCGCAAACTGATTCTTAATGGGACTTGAAAACATGGAATTCGACAGATTAAGGTAAACAAGACTTTTGAATTTAGTAAAGTGATTGTGGATTTTGGAGTAGTCGAAATTGTTGTAGCTTAAGTCAAGATATTTGAGATGAAAAAGATTCAAGAGGGCAGGAGAAATTGTACCATTAAGTGCAGCGGGTGTCTCGGATGAAATTGAAATGACATCTGAATAAAGATTACGCATAAACTTTTCCGGTTTTGGGTTTCGCAGATCGACCTTTATTACATGCGAAGTGTCATTAGAGCAATGAACTCCCTTCCAGTTGCAGCAATTTTTCCCTCTCCAAGACGATAAACGACCTGAAGGGTCGGAGAGAAACATTTTAAATCTCCGAAGCGATGTCCTCTCATTGTCATGGCAGCATTGAATTAAGACATGCAATCGAGCAAAGAGCAAAAGAAGAAAAATGGTGATGAATTTCATATTTGTCTAGCTAGCTAGTAGCTAAAATGTTATGATCGTAATATGTTGTTATTAGTTGGGGTTTTGATAATAATTTTTTTTCCATTTTTACAGGAGGTTCTTGGTTTGTCCCTGTTGTTTCTGTTTTCTTTTCTTTTAATTAAATTTTTTTAGCTTACAAAAATATATTTATGTGATACTAAGGGTGGATTGTGATAGTTGATGAAAGGTTAAAACAAAAGTCAGAGTAGAGATAACAAAATGTCCAAGATTATAACATCATTAAGTAATAATAAACAAGAAATCAATGAATAGTGGACTAATCATCACATAGGAACTCCCTTTAATACTTGTTTATTTTGGTTGAATATGGTTTTATTGACTGAAATTAGTTTGATTGCATTAACACGGTTCTTGATTTGTACTAGTATTTAATTTTAAACATCAAAATCACATAGTAAACGGTAAAAGATAATGAGAATTAAGAAGAATCTGCTATGTTTAACAATAGAATAACAAACAAATTGAATATGTATTAACCTTGATGAGACGAAGTCATGTTAGCGTAGCTAGTCAGTTAACAGTTAGTGCATGTTTGGTTTTTGCTAACTCCGTGTCTGGAGTCGGATGTCGGACCGTTTTTTTTTGTTTGAGTCAGATCTGACTCGCGATCTGAGTCAGACTTAACATCCGACTCAGACACGTTTGAGTCAGGTAATAAAATATCCCTGATTCATGGGATCAAACCACTGGCTCATATAAACAAAAATATTGAGTCAAATCTGAATATGTTATTGAGTCAAATCTAGATACGTCCGGTAATGTCAGTCAGATCCAGATGAGTCAGGTGAGTCAGGAGAAAACAAACAAGCTGTCTGCTGTTAGTATATCTTTCATGAGTTTCTTGCGGTCGTCTTTGCCTAAACAACGTCCCTTGCATAACTGGATTAGCCCGATAAGGGGTATACCTAAAGGATGTAAAAAGTAGTGCATAAGTTATCTTTTCCCTAATGTACTTAAACCTAAAACTGATCCACTTAAATATTAAAACTTCCTCCTTCCACTTCCGGTTCCGGCAAGTTGCTGTCCATTTATTTGATCTGAAACCACTTCCCGGATGATCATCTGGGATTGAAGCAGTTATTTGGGATTATCAGTCCGAAGAAATGCATATAAATCAGATTATTATTCAAGGGTTTAAGAGTTACAGAGAACAGACTGAAACTGAAGAGTTCAGCCCTAAAGTTAATTGCGTTGTTGGTGCTAATGGATCCGGGAAAACTAACTTCTTTCATGCAATTCGATTTGTACTGACCTTTGATAACTTGCGCAATGAAGAGAGACATGCCCTTCTCCATGAAGGTGCAGGACACCAAGTATTATCTGCCTTTGTGGAGATAGTGTTCGATAATTCTGATAATCGCATGCCTGTTGACAAACAAGAAGTTCGTTTGAGGAGAACTATTGGTCTGAAGAAGGATGACTATTATTTGGATAAAAAACATATCACGAAAACTGAAGTTATGAATTTGCTCGAAAGCGCTGGGTTCTCTCGTTCCAATCCTTATTATGTTGTTCAGCAAGGAAAGATAACAACGCTGACGTTAATGAACGACTCTGAGAGATTGGATCTGCTGAAGGAAATTGGGGGCACCCGAGTTTACGAAGAGAGACGACGTGAGAGTTTGAGGATTATGCAAGAAACTGATAATAAGAGGAAGCAGATGATTCAAGTGGTTCATTTGGATGAGAGACTCAAGGAGCTGGACGAAGAGAAAGAGGAACTGAAAAAATATCAGCAGCTTGACAAGCAGCGGAGATCTTTGGAGTATGCCATTTACGACAAACAACTCCTTGATACTAGACAGCAGTTGGAAGCTTTAGAAGTGGCTCGCAACAAAGCTTCGGAAACATCAGCTAAGATGTATAATAATGTGTTAGATGTCCATGAAAATGCGAAGAAATTGGACAAGGAAGCTAAATATCTACATAAATCTATTCTAGTTTTGAGCAAAGAGAAAGAAGTTCTAGAGAAACAGCGGACAGAGGCCATGAGGAAGCATGCGCAAGTTGATCTTGATGTCAGCGATTTAGAAGAGAGAATTTCTGGAAGTAAGAGAGAGCAGGAGAAAGCTGCTAGGGAGCTTGATGCTCTTGAAAGGTAAATTCAGGAATCCAGAAATGACCTGGAAACAGTTCGAGTTTCGCACAATAATCAGATGGCCAAGGAGGAGGAAATAACGAAAGGAATAATGGACAGGGAAAGACAGCTTAGCTTTCTGTATCAAAAGCAAGGCCGTGCAACTCAGTTCACTGACGATGTTGCCCGAGACGAATGGCTTAGTAAGGAAGTTGATGATCTTGAACGAGTTCTTTCCTCTAATTTGGAACAGGTAATTGCTTACTATGAAGTACGAGCATGCGATATTTTGGTGCGAGCAGACCATATAGACTTCAAAAATGATACTCCAACTTAACCAAATAATAATACGAAAGGTATTTGTTGGCTTGAACCTGTAAAGGGAAGTAACTGATTTCTACCACTTCCTTTTGCAGGACAAGAAACTTCAAAATGAAATTCAGGACCTCAAATCTGGATCTCAAAAGCAAGCTGCATACATTGAGGAACAGGAAACGGAGTATAAGAAGCTGGAATCCTGCATTTCAAAGAATCGGGATGCCTTTGGCAGTTTAAAGAAACAGAGGGATAAGTTAAATGACAAAGGGAAGTATGTTTTATATTACATCCATTTAATGCCTGAAATTAGTCCTCTATGACTAAGTCATCTAACGGTGTTTTAGGTCATTGTGGGAGACGGAAAGCGAACTTTCTTCAGAAATTGTTAAGCTCAAGTCAGAATATCAAAAAGCTAAAAAGAACCTTGAACATGCTACTCCTGGTGTAAGTAATTGCTTGAATACTTTGTATCTTTTCTCTGCTGCATGTTTTTTGGAAGAAGAAATGTAATTAGGCATCTCCTTTCCTGAATCAAATTGTACTATTTGCTTGGGTTATCCTCAAGTTGTACATTAATTATTGGGTTGCTTAATTAGTGTTTGGTATTACTATCATAGATCCATACATGTTGAGGCCCTTGCGAGTTGCAAGAAACTCTACCATGTGAACATGTTGTCACAACTGTAACCAGCTCTACCGTAAAAAATCCATACACCATATATTGGTGCATGTGACGAATTGTTATGTGTCACTAGAAGAATCCTGCTAGTTATTTACAAGGCTGTAATTCTGGTAAACAATTATCTGTTTGTATTTATTCCTACTAGTAATATGCCAATCTTTTGTTTCAGGATATTAGAAGGGGATTGGATTTTGTGAAGAGACTCCGTAGAGATCACAATATTCAAGGAGTGTACGGTTCAATTATAGAGTTGCTTGAATGTGAAGACAAATTTTTCACTGCTGTTGAAGTAACTGCTGGAAACAGCTTGTTCCATGTAGTGGTTGAAACAGATGAAATATCTACCAGATTAATTAGGTACCTTAATTCAGAAAAAGGAGGACGTATCACTTTCATACCGTTGAACAGAGTGAAGCCCCCACACGTAGAGTATCCGAACAATGGTGATGTTGTACCGCTGTTGAAAAAACTTAAATTCAATCCGCATCACACTCCAGCATTTCAA
Organism: Papaver somniferum; assembly: GCF_003573695.1. NCBI lineage: Eukaryota > Viridiplantae > Streptophyta > Magnoliopsida > Ranunculales > Papaveraceae > Papaver > Papaver somniferum. The sequence continues at coordinate 227,336,637 of NC_039360.1, forward strand.
CAGGTATTTGCTAGAACGGTCATTTGTAGGAACTTGGATGTTGCCGCTACAGTTGCCAAGGTGGACGGATTGGACTGCATAACGCTGGAAGGGGACCAAATAAGCAAGAAAGGTGGCATGTCAGGGGGATTCTACGATCATAGGCGTTCAAAGCTCAAATATATGGCTGTTGTTAAGAAAAACAATAAGGCTGTCGCCAGTAAACAAGAGGAGTTGAATAAACTTATAAGCGAACTTGAAGTGATAGACCAGGAAATAACGGAACTTGTCAGTGAACAACAGAAGTTTGATGCTGAGCAGTCCCATAACAAGTCAGAGATGGAGCAAATCTGGCAGGGTATTTCTAATGCTAAGAAGCGAAAGGAGTCGACTTCTAAGGCTCTTCAAAGCAAGGAAAAGCTGCTTGCAAATGCCCGTACCCAAATCGACCAGCTGATAGCAAGTAAGACCTTGAAACAGTCTGAGATGGGAAGAGAACTTATTGATCCCTTGTCACCGGACGAAAGAGATGTTCTATCGCGGTTGAACCCCGAAATAACCGAACTGAAAGAAAATCTCATTGCTCGTAAAACAGACCGGATAGAGACGGAAACAAGAAAAGGAGAGCTTGAAACTAATTTATCAACAAATCTGTTAAGGCGGCAACAAGAGTTGAAGGCCATAATATCGTCCTCCGACGCTGATACATTGCTTGGGGAAGTCAAGCAGAAGAGACACGATCGTACTGAGGCCAAAGAAATTTTTGATGATGCAACTCAAAGGCTGAACAGAGTTTCGAAGAAAGTTGATGAACAGACAAAGCTAATGAAAGATATCAAGGATGAGAGAAATAAATTAAAAGCTCTAGAGGACAAGTATGAGCGTACACTTCAGGATTCAAAAGATCGTGATCAGCTACTAAGCAAAAGAAAAACTTTTCTAGCAAAACAAGAAGATTGCATTAAGAAAATTAGAGATTTGGGTTCTTTGCCCTCAGACGCCTTCGAAACGCGCAAGAACATCAAAGAGTTGCACAACATGCTTCACAAGTGCAATGAGGAATTACAGCAGTTTAGCCATGTCAATAAAAAAGCACTGGACCAGTATGTCAACTTCAAGGAGTAAAGAGAAGAACTCCAAAAGAGGCAAGCTGAATTGGACGCAGGTGATGATAAAATCAAGGAGCTAATCCAAGTTTTGGATCACCGGAAGGACGAATCAATTGAGCGTACATTCAAAGGTGTAGCTCGGCATTTCCGGGAAGCATTCTCTGAGCTCGTGCCTGGTGGCCATGGATTTTTGGTTATGATGAAGAAAAAGGATGTTGATCATGGAGATGATGATCGTGATAAGGTCGAGCCTCGTGAGGCAGATGCTGAAGGGAGAATTGAGAAATATATTCGTGTCAAAGTCAAGGTTTCTTTCGCTGGTCTAGGGGAGACACAGTCCATGAAGCAGCTCTCTGGTGGTCAGAAAACTGTTGTGGCCTTGTCTCTGATCTTTGCCATACAGAGATGTGATCCTGCTTCGTTCTATCTTTTTGACGAGATTGATGCCGCACTAGATCCGCAGTACAGAACTGCTGTCGGAAATATGATACGCCGCCTGGCAGACATGGCAAACACCCAGTTTATAACCACTACTTTCAGAACAGAGTTTGTGAATGTTGCGGACAAGATATACGGGGTGACGTATAAAAATAGAGTCAGTTTTGTAAATGTGATCTCCAAGGATCAAGCTTCGCGCTTTATCGAGCACGACCAGTCTCATAACGCCGAATAGCTCCGTCAGGGAAAACCTTTATTAAAAGAATAGAAAATTGTTGATTAGCGTTTCAGGTCCATGTAAACCTAACTGATGAACCACTTTTTATGTCAGTTGTCTTTAGAATCTCCTTCCAATGTCTATTGGATTAATATGCATCATTAGTTAATAATCTCTTTATTGCTAGACCCCCAAACAGCCAAACTACTTTTTGGTATACATATTTTGTACCATGCATGATATAAGTTTGCTTCCACCACGGGAAGAGGAAAGCTTGGCATAAAAATAACTTGATAATGTTAAATGTTGTTAATGTGCTCTTTTAGATCACCTACCCTGGGGGATATCTTTCTTGTCGAAACTGTCGGCAAAGATTAGTATTTGATACACGTTTTTTCCCATCAAAAATAAAAAAATACACGTTCTCTATCTATAATAGAAATGCATCTGATTTTAGTTGTTCTTTCCTTTTTGTAACAACAGATACATGTGATCGGATTTGCAAGTTGCATGATCCAAATTGATATCATACACGTTCACACGGATTTTATTAACATTGTTTGACTTTTGGATTCTAACGAATAGAAAAAATCAATTTAACCGACAATAAAAGTTGATTCATCTAAGCTAAATGCATAAATTATACATGGCGTGATCTGATCTGCCTGAACGGGATCTTATGCAAGTTCCAAGTGTGACGCAAATATTTAATTTTGTGGAATTTTCTTTGCACCTCCTAGCTACTGAGTATATACATATTATTATAATGATACGGTCTATAATAAATACTGAAGGAGGATGCACTTCGATTCGTTACCACTCCATCTTATAATCCCTTCTCTTCTATCTTTGTTGTGAGTAGTTGTTATTCTTGTTCGTCATTTCTCTTCAAAAAATACGCATTCTTACTCATGGATACTTCGCTAATATTGGTATCTCAATCTCAATTCTTTTCCAACAAAAGTCATCTGAGAATAACACCAAACCGAATCGATTCCGGTAATATTAGTGTCACTCATATTTCTCATGATCTATTGAAAACCCGTCATGGTTTCAATAAGTCGTCATTATCGTTGAAACTGAATCATTTTGGTCTATGGGAGAGTAAGAATGGGAGTCAAGGGAGAACACCATATATGCCATCAATATCTCGTGCTGTCGTTGCCTCAGCTAGTATCAACAAAAATGATGATCATAAGCAGAAACAAATGACATTTGTAGAGGAACTACGATCTGTAGCAATGAATTTACATGTAAAAGATCCGTCAAGAAAAGGGGGAAATAACGAAACAATGGCCCAAATTTTGATGAAGGAGAAGCCTTCATTAGATGGGTATGTTAAGTTTCTTGTTGATAGCAAAGTTGTTTACGACGCACTTGAGAAAATCATCGACAGTGCAAATTATTCTTCTTGTAAGTGAATATGCCATTAAATCCATCTCACAGAAATTCTGTTTATGGTTCAGTAACCCGCCAAGGCGCCAACTATATATTGTTTATATATGTGTCTATTTTTATTGTGTGTAGATGCAGAGCTGAGAAATACAGGGTTAGAAAGGTCAGGAGCTTTAGCTAAAGATTTGGAGTGGTTGAGAGAAGAGATGGGAATTCGAATCCCATCACCGACTACATCTGGGATTTCATATGCGTCCTATCTAGAGGAAATAGCAGTGAAGAATCCTAAAGCAATCATTTGCCATTTCTATGATATTTATTTTGGGCTCGCAGCCGGTGGTCGAATGCTTGGTAAAAGGGTATGTAATATATATGGTAATTAAACAGAAATATATTCAAGTCTAGCTACATATTTAGAGCCGCTTTATGTTTCATTAATCATCAGGTTCAGGCATATGAGAAGATACTTGAGAACAAGGAGTTGGAATTCTACAAGTGGAATAATGGGGAGCTTTGTCAACTACTACATAATGCTAGAGAGAAGCTAAACAAAGTCGCTCAAGTAAATAAAAATCTTTCCTTAATATTATTCTTTATAGAAACAGCAGGTTACGAATTTACTATTGATATATTATCTTTCATGTGTAACGTTCCTGAATCAGAGCTGGACTAGGGAAGAGAAAGATCGGTGTTTGGCAGAAACTGAAATATCATTCAAGTACTCTGAAGACATGATAAAACTTATAATATCTTGAAATAATTATGCATTATCGATTGATGAATCCAAAGTTAGTCTTATGTTCTGCGATACTATGGAATCTTGTTTAACTATTCCATAATAAACAAACTTGTAAAATATTCTGTACATGTAATGTTCCTCTATATGTTCAAGAATATGACAAGTCATAATATTTCCAATTAAATTAATGAAATTATTCTTTGTATTTTTAGTGGTTTTTCCATATAAAATCAATTTTTCTAGAAATTGATCTAATTAATATAATGAAATATTAACTCAAGTTATTTCGATTGCTAAAGTCGTTCAAAAAAATAAGAAAAAAATTAACTCTTGCAATAACAAAGTGTCACTCTTGTTTATGGTAGAACTCAACTTACATATACTCAACAGCTATAATGTCCTTCTCAGTTTTTGTAAACTAACAACTTAAACTCTAACAAGCTCAACCCCAACACCCATATTATAAGCTCTTCAAAATGTGTCCGGCTATTCTCAATGCAACAATATCAATTGTAGGATCGATCAAGAGAGAGGAGAGCACAACGCGAAAGCTATAAAACTATTACATTGATAATCAGTTTGGTGTACAATTCTTATGGCTCAATAGCCTACTTATAGTCTCACAAACTTGACAATCATTCAAACGACTTTCCTAATAAAAACAAACTCTAAATAAAACACACATTCCTAACATAAAACAAACTCTAGATAGTAATCTTTAAGAACTCTCTAGAACCAAAACACCATATCTTGGTTTAACTTCCAACATCCTCCATTAAACCAAGATATCCTTCAACAAGAATTTCGTAACCCTCTTCTACTCCTTAACTTCTTCCATTAATCGACGTCATCCGTCCTTGTCTTTTCTCATTTTCTATTCCTCTTCTTCCATTGATAAACGTTAACACGTTCTTGTCTTTTCTCATATCAGAATTCCGTCATCATTATCAAACTCAATTCACAAACCAATCTTCTTCATTTGCTTAGCATCAATCATCAAACACTCACTGTTATCATACCATAGCAACCATCACAAAATTCTTTTTACGTTATTCTTCGTCGCAGCGAAACACCATTCTTAACAAATCCTTAACAAGCTAGAAACACCTCGTGTGCTCTATACAACTTGCTAACCAAACACTAAAACTCATCAAACTCATCACCAAGCATTATATCTCATCTTCAACTTTCTTCACTGAGCATTGTAGCTCAAACTCATACTTTCTTCACTGAGCATTGTAGCTCAACCACGTCTCAACTCTTGTTTACCTACTTTACAGGCAGGATTTCCACACTCTTCAAATTCCACACTGGAATTTCTTTACTTATATAGCCAAATCCCCACTGGGATTTCTTCACACAACTCTTAGAGAAATCCCCACACTGGGATTGCTTCAATTCTCACGATCACAACCTTGTGACGTCTCTTCTCTTCAATCGCTTATCACCACCTGGTGATTACTTCTCTTTCTTCATAAACTTATTGTTGTTTCTTCTTCTCTTGTTCCAGTAACGCTGTTGTTGCGAAACCTTCACACTTCTTTGTTCTTCAAGATTCTCTCACAATCTTTCCCTTGTTATGCTTCTGCCACAAGCAATAACTAACACAAAGTCTGCCACACTTTGTAAGACTTCCAAGTTTCTTCCACAAACTCTTCAATCTCTATGTTTGAGCTTAACATGATATCATCCTCCCTTAAGCTCAAACATAACCACCCAACTTACTTTGTCATTCTAAGTTTCCAAATTCGATCAACTTCATCAAATTGTACCAATCCTCCTGACTGCAATACCAACTTTGATCTTCTAGTGCGTCTATTTCGAATCCATAGCTTAACCCTTCGAATCAACCACTCACCCAAAGCTTCTTACCTCAACCAACATCAAATATGCTTTCTGCAACGCCTCTGCTATCAAACTATAACACTTCTCCACTATGATAACACCTTTGTCACGCTTATTGTCACAAACAGTGACACTCTCTTCTGTAACTGTTCAACTGCAACAGTTCTCCGCCAACTGTGGAAATAACCTTTGTAACACCCAAACTGTTACAAACTTTCAATAACACTCCAGACATACCCTTTTTTTTTTAACCTGACGAACGACTTCCTCCAGTGCCACCATTAATGGCAGCAGACAACTTAAAACCACTGTCAATCCAAACTTCATAATGCCCTTGAATTCAAACCAGCAACCCAACCATAAACCCATATTTATTGTCCAAACTTCCTCCAGAAACTCAGCTTCATCAAATCGGAAAAACAAATTGACAAACCCTAATTCTATCTCAACATCTCTTCTTTGATGTGTCCATGTTAGCATCGCCTCTTAACTTGTTGTATCTTCTCATCATCGCAGCTGTAACCACCAGACATAACCATGTTTTCTTGCCAATCTCCAATGCACAAAAGCGACTTCTTCTCTTCTATTAAACTCGATTTTAGACGGTATCAGATTCCTCCTTCTTTTTCACCTGATTTCTCGGAAATCTCGTGTTCTTATTAACATCTTTTTCATCATGTTGCACAACTTTTAATAAACCCACAACACCTCACGGACCTAGAAGCTTCATCTTCTATCACTTCTTTGATCCCAGCAACAGCAGCAACATCACGAACCCTACACTCACGGCGTCTTCTTCTTGCATTCAAAACATCATCTTCATTCTTCTTTAAAACAACAACAATTTAATTCTCTCTTGTTCTTCCTTTTTTTTTAGTGGAAAACTAATAGTTTCTACTCACTCTATTTTCTTTGATTTCTTTCTTCATAATAATTTCTCTCTCTACACATGGTCAATATAAGACCATAGAGATAAGATGACATGTGGACATCTGTGTCTATACAATTATACTACTACTTATATTCTTACACTCCTATTACATTTGAACATTACATTAACACTCAGCAATCTCCTCCTTAATGTGATGTTCTACAACTCCAAGTAATTCCCTAAAGTTTTGGAACTTGCCTTTGGGAAGTGCCTTGGTGAATATGTCCGCCAATTGGTCTTCCGACTTGCAATACTTGAGTTCTATCTCACCATCTTCAACCGCTTCTCGAATGAAGTGATACTTGAGTTTCATGTGCCTTGCTCTACAATTCTCAACCGAATTTTTGGATATAGCAATTGCGGGTTTTTTGTCACAAAAGTTTGGTGCACTCTTCTTGTTTCTCTTGAATATCTTCCATGATTCTTCTTAGCCATACAACATGAGATGTAGCTATTGATGCCGAAATGTACTCTGCTTCCGCCGTGGATAGATCTACGGTTTCTTGCTTCTTCGATGCCCAAGTAAATATGCCCGAACCAAGAGAAAAAGCATACCTCGATGTACTCTTAATGTCATCAATACACCCTCCCAAGTATCTATCGCAATATCCAACTAATTTGACATCCAAATTTCTTGAATACATGATTCAAAAATTCATTGTTCCTTATATGTACCTCAACAACCTCTTTGTCGCGCCAAGATGTAGATGACTAGATGAAATCATGAACCTAGAAAGCATACTTGAAGCAAACATGATGTCGGGTCTTGTATGTGTAAGATACAATAAGTTTCCAATAAGACCTATATAATAAGTCTCATCAACTTTTCTTCCTCCATCATCTTTCTTGAGTTTCTCATTCACTACAAGTGGTGTATATGTGGGTTACAACCAAGCATGCCAAATTTCTTCAACACCATTTCGGCATACTTGCTTTGAGAAATGAACACTCCATCTTCACTTTGATGAAATTCTATACCAAGGAAGTACTTGAGCAAACCCATGTCACTCATCTCATATTCCATCATCATTTCTCTCTTAAATTGCTCAATCATATGAGCATCATTACCCTAAAGATAAGATCATCAACGTACAAGGCAACGATGAGAATAGACGTACCTTTTGTCTTCACATAAAGTTTTGGCTCACTCTTTATTTTGTTGAAGTTTTTCCTTTTGAAGTATCCATCTATCTTACTATACCAAGCTCTTGGTGCTTGCTTTAGGCCATACAAAGCTTTCTTCAACTTGTACACCTTATCTTCTTCTCCTTCCACCACAAAACCTTGTGGTTGTTCTACATAGACCTCTTCATGGAGTTCTCCATTCAAAAATTCCGGTTTGACATCAAGTTGATAAAGTAACCAACCTTTTTGGGAAGCCATAGCAATCACGGCTCTAATGGTGTCAAGACGAGCAACCGCTGCAAACGTTTCATTGTAGTCGATACCGGGTTGTTGTGAGTAGACCTTTGCCACCAACCTTGCTTTGTATCTTTGAACCGTTCCATCCGCATTGTACTTCACCTTGTATATCCACTTCACACCAATAACTTATTTGTCACTTGGCGTTGCTACTTTCTCTCATGTGTCGTTATCATTAATGACAACAACTTCTTCTTCCATGGCTTTTATCCATACCAGTTCTTTTGATGCTTCTTCAAAATTTTCCGGTTCAACCGTACAATAGTTACATATTTCATACACTTCAATCAACCTATGCATCTTCCTTGGTGCCGATAGTAGTGATGTTGATGCACTAGTACTTGGAGACATACTTGGAGATGCTCTAAACCTTGCATTTGGGGGTGCTTGAGGTAGTTCTTCACCTTCTTCTTCACCTTCTCCAACTTATTTTGTTGCTGAATTTTCTTATTCATGATCTAGAATAACGGTTCTCTTCTCAATTTTACCTTCTTCCCAATTCCATGAAGCACCTTCATCGAACAAGACATCACGACTTGTGATCATTGTGTTGTTTTTCAAGCTAAACAACCTATAACCTTTTGATTGGAGGTTATATCCAAGAAAAATACATTTATCACTTGATTCATCAAGCTTTGTTCTCTTCACCTTTGGAATTTGAGAACAACACACACTACCAAAAACTTTGAGATGCCTTACCGATGGTCTTCTCCCACTCCATCCTTCAAAAGGAGTTTGGTTCCATACGGATTTTGTTGTACACCTATTCATCAAGTAGACGGCGGTGTTAACGGCTTCGGCCCAAAACTCTTTAGGCATATCCTTCTCATGAATCATGGACTTCGCTATCTCCATCACGGTTTGGTTCTTTCTCTCAGAAACACCATTTTTTTGAGGAGTATAACCCACGGTTAGTTGCCTTTCCAAGCCTTCATCTTCACAAAATTTATCAAACTCTTTGTTGTTGTACTCTTTGCCTCTATGACTTCTCAAAACTTTGATGTAGTGACCACTTTGCTTTTCAACAAGGCTTCTAAACTTCTTGAAGATGCTAAAAACTTCGGACTTTTATTTCATGAAGTAGACCCAAGTCATACGAGTAAAGTCATCAATGAATAAAATGAAGTATTTGTTACCTCCATGAGTTGGTGTTTTCATTGGTCCACGCACGTCGGTATGTACCAAACCAAGAAGTTCTTTCGACCTCCATGCTACACCTTTTGGGAATGGTTGGTGATGTTGCTTCCCAAGTGCACAACCTTCACACACTCCGTCTTTGTGGTTGATATGTTGTGGAAGTCCTTGCACCATATTCTTGTTGGAAAGCACCTTGAGACTATTGAGATTCAAATGCCCAAGTCTTTTATGCCATAACCATGTTTCATCAATGGTTTCCATCCTCAATGTAACATTTTTTTTTGCTTTTCAAACACAATTGGAAAGATTCTATTCTTCTCCATCTTGATACTCTTCATGACTTGTCTCTTGTTGTTGTGCTTCTTGTCATAAATAGTGCAATATCCATCTTCAAAATGAACGGCATACACAAGTTCAACAAGTTTTCCAACACTTAACAAGTTTTGTGCCAAATCCGGAACATATAACACATATCTAATGTATTTTTCTCCATTGATAGTTTGCACACAAATTGTCCCTCTTCCATTAGCTTGAACCATATTTCCATCACCCATCTTCATTAGAGAATTTATGGATGTATCCATATCAACAAACAAGCTTTTTTCACCGGGCATATGAGTTGTGCATCCACTATCCACAAACCAAACTTCACTCTTGGAAGTCACCATGGCACTTTGACAAGCATAATTTTTTTTTTGTTTTTCTTCTTTTTCTTCGGCTATACCGGATTGTTCTTCATCTTCTTTCAATCTACAATCTTTCTCCAAATGTCCATACTTCTTGCAATTGCAACATTGGGGTTTTCCTTTGTTCCAATAATTCTTCTCCAAGTGACCATTCTTCTTGCAAAAATCGCATCTTGGTACTTGAGACGAATCACTCTTTGTATCGTTGTTGGTATTAGCTCCTCCTTTTTCTTCCATTTTCCTTTTCCTTTAAAGTTTGACGTTGATTCACCCTTGTACTCATTTTTCTTTATTGCTGAATTTTTTGAATCCAAGTTGAATTTTGGTTTAAATGCACTCTCAATTGATTTTTCGGAGTGTCTTAACAACCTTTGCTCATACACCTTCAAAGATGCCCATAGTTCTTGTGACATCAATGTAGAAAAATCTTTAGTCTCTTCCAAAACCGCCACAATGGGTTCAAATTTTCCGGCAAGCACATCAATATCTTCTCACAAATTATTCTTTCCTCCATCTTCTCACCATACATCATCATATTATTAACAACTTCAACTACTCTAGATGAAAAATCATTTAAACATTCATTCCCATTCATTCTAAGATTCTCAAAATCTCTTCTATATGAATGTAATTTTAACTCTCTTACCTTCTTATTACCACCATATTCCTTTTGAAGAATATCTCAAGCTTCTTTAGCTTTAGGAAAATGAATTACTCTTGGTAGAATAGTGTCTCCAACTCCTGGTTGGATGTACATGGATGCTTTAGCATTCTTCTTCCTACTCTCCTTAAGTAAATTCTTTTGGTATTGATCTAGAGTTGATGTATCTTCAATTTCATCATACCCACTTTCTACAATATCCCACACATCTTGTGGCATGAACAAGGTATTCATTTTGATTGCCCAAAAATCATAATTTTCTCCATGAAAAAGTTGTATAGAAGGTTGTTGAATGTATTGATTTGAGTAGCTACTACTCTCCATTGATTTGGTTGATGATTGATTGAAGAAATTGAGTTTTTTCTTTTCTAGATCTAGTTTTTGAAAACTTTGAATGTTGCTGATTTTTTGATTTAATGGATAGAAATTGATTTTTTTCATTCACCAAGATCAAATCTAATAGATCTAAGCTCTAGATACCAATTGAAGTGTGTGGGCTTCCAACTCAAAACCAATTGGCAATGAGTGGAGTGGCTCTACACCTTATATATTAAGATCTAGGATAAGGAGTTAGGTATGTGGGACTATCTTATAGTTTCTCTAACATGCCCCTTCTCCACGTGTAGGGCGGAGATTAAGCCACTACAACGTGGATCTCTGTATGGGTGTACGGGCAGCCCTTTGGGTCTACTTCTCATTCCACTCTCATACGGTCCTAGCTCTGATACCATGATAGAAGTGTGTGGTCTTCCAACTCAAAACCAATTGGCAATGAGTGGAGTGGCTCCAGACCTTATATATTAAGGTCTAGGCTAAGGAGTTAGCAATGTGGGACTGTCTTATAGTTTCTCCAACACTCTCAAACCCTGACGTACCGAGAAGAACATGATGCACAAACAATATTCATCTTTCCACTGAGATCGAACCTTAAAATAGTCAACAAACACAAACCTTAACTTCACAATCAGGAATTCGTCTTGTTTTTTTTTTATTCTTAAACTCTTTCATGAACACTGCTCGACATTCAACAAGTCACGACAGTAACCTTGCTTTCATGGAAGTATCTTTCTTCCTGTGAAAACAGCAAAAACTTTTCTTTATAATTCTGCGCAAGTCATTGATCATCAAATCAACGACAATAACCACAGCAACAATTTCATCTTTTCTTTTAAAACTCTCCAACCTTGGTGAAAAACTCACCAACGCAGCAACGACTTTTACAGATCCTTCAAACAATTTTTTTTTACGAATCTCTCATAAACCCTAAAACAAAAACAATGAAAAAACTTCTCTAACTCTCTCCTTCTCATCTTCCTTCCTCTCACCTTGCTATGATACCAAATGTAGGATCGAGCAAGAGAGAGGAGAGCACAACGCATAAGCAATAAAACGATTACATTGATAATCAGTTTGGTGTACAATTTTTATGGCTCAATAGCCTACTTATAGTCTCACAAACTTGACAATCACTCAAACGAATTTCCTAATAAAAACAAACTCTAAATAAAACACACATTCCTAACATAAAACAAACTCTAATTATAACTCTTCTAGAACTCTCTAGAACCGAAACACCATATCTTGGTTTAACTTCCAACATCAATGAATCTCCAATACCAAAACCACCCTTTTTTTTGTTTAGGAGCAAAACAAAAACTAAAACTAAAACGAAACCCCAAATTCCAGTTCCAATGCCCAAAACAAAAGCAGCATAAAACACTTGCATGTCATTTGCATTCCCTTCACTGTTTGACAAGCTAATGTTAGGATTAACCCGTTCATAAGTCTTGTTTATCTGGTAGTCGCATAACAAATCATTGCCAATGTAAGGTGACCCGAATGTACTTAATGTATTAAAGTGTCCTCCGCTTGGAATAATTCTGCTCAAGTTATTGTAAGCCAGGTCCAGAATGCTAAGAGGGTCGATCGAAGTAAGAGACCATGGAATATGGCGGGAGAATCTGTTGAAACTCAAATCCAATGAATCTAATCCTGTAATGTTCCCGATATTAACTGGGATCTCACCGTGAAGGTGGTTATATGATAGATTAAGCATCTTAAGACCTTTAAGTAGACAAATATCTTTTGGAATGCTTCCGTTGAGGGAGTTTCTTGAAAGATCAATTCCAGTATTATAAGTTCGTACAATCCCGAGTTGTTTTGTCGTCTTTTTCCATTGTATTTGTAGTTCCACTACTTAATATACAAGTGAGATTATGTCCCCAACCAAAACACTGGTATTTGACATACTTGTTAGCATCTCCAAGTTTCCTAGCTTCTCAGGAACTGAACCAGACAACTTATTATTTGACAAGTCTAAAAATTGCAGTTTATGCAAATCTGTAATTTCTTTGGGGATTGATCCATTAAACATATTTGTGCTTAAAAGAAATAATCCTGAGATTACTTAATTGTTGGGTTCTTTGATTAGAAATTTATGGTGAATTTGTGAATCAAGTTTTGTGATAGAATACAGAACTCACACTTGAGATAGATAACTCTCGGACTTGAGAGATTTTCCTTTTTTTTATTAGATTGTACATATGTTACAAGTACATGGATATATAGCCTTACACATCAACTATCTAGAGTCTTCTGAACTGGTTAACTAAAGTTGGTTTTCACACAAGAACTTTGACTGGCTGTGAAAACACTAGACAACTTACAGACTAGTAATTTCTTTTAACCACTACACTAGTATTTACATTCAGAGAATTCTAGAAAAAGTGTATCACACATTTCAATACTCCTCCTTGATACACTTTTGATCAACTCCCAGTAGTCTTCTTAGGAACTCAAATTTTGGCCTTGCCAAAGATTTTGTAAATATGTCTGCAATTTGTTCTCCAGTATTGCAGTACTTGAGCTCAATTTCCTTGTCTGCTGTTGCTTCTCGAATAAAATGATGCTTGATAGGAATGTGTTTTGTGCGATTATGAAACACATGATTCTTCGATATAGCAATCGCAGACTTGTTGTCACAGTATATTTCAGTCGCTTGAGTTTGCTTTTCTCCCAAATCTTCAAATATTCTTCCCAGCCATGTAGCTTGGCATGCTGATTCTGCAGCTGATATATACTCAGCTTCTGTTGATGATTGCGCGACTCTTTCTTGCTTTTTAGAAGTCCAAGAAAATATACCAGAACCAAGTGAAAATGCATAGCCTTATGTGCTTCGCATATCATCCACTGAACCAGCCCAGTCACTATCCGTGTACCCAACTAGTTTTGAGTTTGTTTCTGGCTTGTACCATATGCCGTACTCCTTTGTACCTTGTAGATACCTTAATATTCTTTTTGCTGCACCATAATGAATTTGTGTTGGACTTTGCATGAATCTTGACAGTAAACTAGTTGCATACATGATATCAGGCCTTGTTTCCGTAAGGTATAGCAAACTTCCAATTATACTTATGTAGGTTGATGCATTTGCTTTCGCCGATCCATCTTCCTTCCTTAGTTTTTCATTAGGTACCAGTGGTGTTGCTACAGACTTGCATCCAGCCATCTTGAACCTTTTTAGTAGGTTTTCAATATATTTCTTCTGACATATGAAGATGCCTTCTTCTTCTTGATTTATTTCGAGTCCGAGAAAATAGTGCATTAATCCGAGGTCAGTTATCTCGAATGTCTTCATCATGTCTTCCTTAAACTCCCGAAGTAGAGATTCATTGTTCCCTGTATAGATAAGATCATCTACATACATAGAAACAATAAGAGTACCTGAATTTGTAGTCTTAATGTAAAGTGTTGGTTCATTTGGACTCCTCCTGAATCCAGATCCAATGAAATATTTGTCAATGCGACTGTACCACGCTCGCGGTTCTTGTTTAAGCCCTTATAGAGCTTTCTTTATCTTTAGCACTTTCTCTTCTTCTCCTTGCTTGACAAAACCTTGTGGTTGCTGGATATATATCTCTTCCTCCAACTCGCCATTTAGAAATGCTGATTTAACATCTAACTGATGAATTCTCCATTTCTTTTGAGCAGCAAGTGTCACAAGTTCTCTTATAGTGTCAAGTCGTGCCACTAGTGCAAATGTTTCATGGAAATGAACCCCTGGTTGCTGCGAGAAACCTTTGGCCACGAGTCTCGCTTTACGTTTTTGAATTGATCCATCTGGATTAGTTTTGGTTTTGTAAACCCACTTCACACCTATGATTTCTTTGTCTTTTGGACGTTCGACACGTTCTCATGTTCCATTTTTCTCAATCGTTTTGATCTCTTCTTTCATTGGATCAACCCATACACCTTGTTTAACTGCTTCCTCAAAGCTCTCAGGTTCTGCAAATGTAAAGTTGCAAGTTTCATATAGGTCTCACAATGATCGAACCTTTCCTGGTGTTGATTCTGGAGAGGATACTTCTTGTTGTGGAGTTAATGCTGGAGCTGGTGATTCTGGTGGTGAATCTGTAGGTGTTGTAGTCTGCTCGCCGCCATCATTTTTATCATCCTGATTTTTAGTCTCCGCAGGTAGCATCACTGTCCTTCTGGTAATAATATCTGCCTCCCAATTCCATGAGGAATTCTCATCGAACTCAACATCTCTACTAATTATCATCTTCTTTGTTTGAAGATTGTATACTCTGTAGCCTTTGGATTGAGAGTTGTAACCCATGAAGATACCTTTCTCTGATTTTTCTTCTAGCTTATGTCTCTTTTATTTGGGGATATGAATATAGCATATACACCCGAATACTTTGAGATATTTTGCTGACGTCTTCCTGTTGCTTCAGGCTTCAATTAGAGTCTTGTCTCTCACTGCATTTGTTGGACATCTGTTCAACAAATACACTGCCGTGTAAACAGCTTCTTCCCAGAATTTCTTTGGAAGACCTTTTTCATACAACATAGACCTAGCCATCTCCATTATGGTTCTGTTCTTCCTCTCCGATACGCCATTTTGTTCCGGTGCATAGCCTACTGTTAACTGGTGTTCAACTACTTCATCTTCACAAACCTTGTTAACATTTTTAGAGGTGTATTATGTACCCCTGTCACTTCTTAATACTTTAAGATAGTGACCACTTTGTTTTTCCACCAAATTTTTGAACTTTTGGAAACTGCAAATACCTCAGACCTCTCGTGCAAAAAATAAACCCAAGTCATTCTTGTAAAATCATCGATGAAAAGAATGAAGTACCTAGATTGATCGAGAGATGGTGTCCTCATCGGTCCACAAACATCTGTATGCACGAGTTCTAATGGTGCAGTTCCTCGCCAAGCTTGTCCATGCGGAAATGATAGACGATGTTGCTTCCCAAGTTGGCAGCCTTCACATACGTCAAAAATTTCTTGTATACAGGGCATGTCTCTTATCATATTCTTTTGCTGGAGTATATTGAGAGCATGGAAATTGAAGTGACCAAATCTTCGATGCCACAACCATGAATCTTCAACTTCTACTTTCAGGGCAGTATTGGTTACATAATTCCAATGTAAAGGAAAATTTCGATTTTGCATTTTCACAGTAGCAATAATTTGATTCTTTTTCTTTCTATCATATATGAAGCATAGACCATCCGCAAAGTACAAAGAATATCCATTTTCGACCATTTGGCCGACACTCAACAGACTGGTTTTCAAACTGGGAACTAAGAAAACATTTCGAATAAATTTCGTACCTTTTTTAGTTTGTACAGCAATTGTCCCTTTGCCTTTCGTTTCAATCAGTTCACCATTTCCCAATCTGATCAGTGCCTTTTTGGATGTGTCGATGTCGCAGAAAATGCTCTCGTCGCCAGTCATATGATTGGTGCAACCACTATCGACATACCATGCTTCATTTTTTTTCTTCTGATGATGTTTGGCGGGCATAAAACAGTTTTGCTTCCTCCTCCTTCTCTTCTTCATGATAGTTGGCATGGAAGTTTTTCTTTGCCCGACAATATTTTGCAATACGACCAAAACGCTTGCAATTGTCACATTTCGGCTTGCCCTTATGCCAGCAGTCTTCTGTTCGATGATTTGGTATTTCACAAATCTTACAAGGTGGGAAATTTTTCTTTCATGTCTCTCTTTTTACCAAATTATTATTGGGTTTATCACCTTTATAATTTCCTTTGGATTTTCCTCCATCTTCTTTAGATTTCTGAGACTTGCCAAAGTTAAGTTTCGACTGAAACACACTTTCGATTGGGGCTTCGTTACGCCTACTCAATCTCTGTTCATACGCTTCTAAAGAACCCATAAGTTCTGTCACCGAGAGAGTCTTAATGTCTTTCGACTCCTCAATTGCAGTTACTATAGGATCATATTTTTCAGAGAGACTTGTAAGAATTTTTTCAACCAACTTTTTATCAGCAATAACTTCACCATAAATACTCATTTGATTAACTATATTTTTCACTCTAGAATAAAAATTCTTTGTTGTCTCAGAATCCTTCATTTTGATGTTTTCCAAATCTCTTCTAAGTGTTTGCAATTTAATGGTCCATACCTTTTCATTTCCTTGAAACTCCTCCTTCAGCTTAGTCCATGCTTCTTTGGCCATTGTAGCTCCCATAATCCTTGGAAAGATTGTGTCATCAACCGCTGACTGAAGAGTATATAGAGCTTTAGCATTTTTTTGTTTTTTCTCCTTCAACTGAGTTTGTTGTTCCTCAGTCAAATTTGTTGTAGTGTCTAGATCAACACCAGTTTCAATTATGTCCCAAAGATCTTGAGACACAAAATATGTCTTCAATTTTATTCTCCAGAAATCATAATTTTCACCGGAAAATATAGGTACTGCAATTGATGACTGACTACTGCTTTCCATGATTGTAAACGGAAGTGAAACGCCCAATTAGATCGAACGTGCTCTGATACCACTGTTGGGTTCTTTGATTAGAAATTTATGGTGAATTTGTGAATCAAGTTTTGTGATAGAACACAGAACTCGCACTTCAGATAGATAACTCTCGGACTTGAGAGATTTTCCTTTTTTTCATTAGATTGTACAGATGTTACAAGTACATGGCTATATAGCCTTACACATCAACTATCTAGAGTCTTCTGAACTGGTTAACTAAAGTTGGTGTTCACACAAGAACTTTGACTGGCTGTGAAAACACTAGACAACTTACAAACTAGTAATTTCTTTTAACCACTACACTAGTATTTACATTCAGAGAATTCTAGAAAAAGTGTATCACACATTTCAACATTAATGAACTAAGGAAATGAGCCATACCACCTTCAAAATTGTTACTCCACAAGTTGAGAACTTCCAAATACTGAAATTGTTGGATACATGTAGGAAATGTACCATTTAGACGGTTCTCGTAAAGTTGAAGAAACTTACAGATTTTTCGCTCTTTCAAGTTCAATTGGAACGTTTCCTGTGAGATTGTTGGCACCAAGATTTATAGAAACAAGAGAACTACAATACTTTAAAGTATAAGGCATTGTTCCGGATAATCTGTTCTTAGAGATATCCAGAACCCTTAGACTAGCTCCTTGTGATCAAATTGCAGAAGGAATCGATCCACTAAGATTGTTAGCGGATAGTGAAACATGATCAGCATATGAAATTCTTGCACTTACTTGATTTGATATTTTACCAATGAATTCATTATCTGACAGATCAAAAACCCTGATATTTTTGGATGGAAGAGGAAGAGAACCCATGGGTTTGTTGCTCCCTAAGTGTAGTACAAAAAATAGGTTTTCTTGAGTAAGATGTATCAAATGCGGTAGTGTTCCTTCTAGGCTATTGTTCGAGAGATCTAAGTAAGACGGATGTGGTAGTTTGAAGATACATGAAGGGATAGAAGCTATGAGATGGTTATATGAGAAATCCAACCGAACAAGTTGAGTCATATTGCAAATAAAATTTGGGATATACCCTTTCAAATTGCAACCTTGCATGCCTAAGGTTAAGAGTTTGATACAATTGAGAGAGAGGGTGTCTGATGACGTGGCAGCGATTTCTCAGGCGATTTTTCTAGGTTGAATTTTTTTCTCTCTCTCGACCATGGAGGGGAGATCTGTTATGGCGAGAAATTTTCAAGGAAATAAAGAACAATATTCTTCTTTTGGCTCTGGTTTAAACTTGGGTCTAGTTGATTTTCCTCTCTTGAATCCAAATGGAGGTAAAGAAGATAACCCTAGACCTGCTCTGCAGACGAATTTTAGGGAAAATCATGTTGATGATTGGTCATCTCTGTTCCCAAATAAGAAGAATTCTGAGGAGAATCCATTGATTTATCATTCTCCAGTCATGATGGAGGGAATGGAAGCAGTGTTTATCTCCTCCGAAATTCTTCATCAGAAAATTAAAGAATGGAGGGATTCAATCCTCATCTAAGGAAGGGGAAATAGAGAAGGAAGGGGAGGATACTGGTATCTTAGAGGAGACCAACCTTTCTACCTACATTGATGAGCAACCTAGTCAGCAAATAACAATTGTTGATGAAGGTGTCTTAGCTAAAGCTGCAGAGATTGGAAAGCAAGTAGAAGAACCGTTTATTACACTACACCAAATCTAGGTTTTCCTAACAATACATATGCTAACTCTTTTTATTTTCGTAACCCAAATGATCCATTATAATTCTAGTAACTTATATGAAGGGTTAGCAAATTAAGCAATAGTTTCCATATTTAGGAATTATCAAATATAAACTAAATAACTATTCAAAGAGTGAGATAATTAGTGATACATGCCTAACACAATTTACACAAAATCACTATTACTAATATTTCTACCCAAAATCCATGTATACCAAAATCCACCCTACCTTTATAACTGTTTCTCATTTTCATTAGTAACACAGTTTGACATAGCTAACACAATAATTCATTTTAAAATTTTGAAAATGCAAAAATATAAATTTTAACATTTCATAAATCTTTTGTTTGGAACCAATTTAAGTTTTAGAACCTTAGAATAACTTATATCCCGGAACCAGTAGATAATGGGAACCACAAACTAAATTAGCTATTTTCCAAAATCTTAAGGACCGAAACCACACCGACACAACTCTTCCACCCATTACGCACCCGAAGAACTCTTTCTTCCAAACTCTGAAACTCTTTCTATCAGTTGAACTCAGATGCGTTTAATTTTGGTCTCCCAAACTCCGATCGATCGAGCCGTGAGCAAGTTGAAGAGAGCTCTAACCACGATAGTTGAAGGAATTAGAGGATTAAATCTCAACATCTTCTATATTAAGAACCCTAATTTTGCTAGAAAGTTATCAATTACAGGTTGGTTTTCTTCCTCTTTTATTTTTGTTACTTTAAGATGGGTATTGAAATTTAGGTTTCTTAGTCAAATTTTCTGTTGTGAAAAGAACCTATGATCAAAAATTTCTTCTATAACATTGTTCAAGTTGCAATTTCTGCTAAAAGAAAGAAATAAAAGCGTTTGTTTTGTGCTCAAAATGTTTGGTAAATTGTTTGAATGGAGCTGAAATACTTAAAGTTCCCATGACTAATTCATGTTTCAATTTTATTTTAGGGATTGAAATTTTGGTTTTTATGAGATTGGGTTTTTTATTTTTTACATTGTGTTGCACCGAATTGAACGTTTGGGATCAACTAGTTAGTGAATTAGCAGTATTTATCAACTTGTATGAATTATATTTACTAGCCCCTGACTGGTATTCTGATTTGACTGTTGCACTTCATCTTTAGGAAGTCAGAAGTTTGCTGCCATTGGTATTCGTGTATCGCAGTGGATAACTTACTATCATCTAGCGATAATTCATGAATTTTTATATAGTTACTTACTGCTCTTAATGTTCTTTGTCATGTTCTGTAAAATTCTTTTGTGTTTCTTATTCGTTACTTTTTCGTTATTAGATGAATTTGGTGCACTAAAATAAGATTTGGGGACCTGGCTAACGTGGTTAATCTTGATTTTCAGAATGCGGAGAGAATTGGATAAGTCTTGGATGTTTGAGAATGATAGGTTTGGTCAAGTATACAGAGATGGGGTAAAAAATTTCATTAAATATGCATCTACATATGGTCCTTGGAAAACCCTTTGTCCTTGCCCATGTTCTAGATGTCTAAATGGGGGTCGTCTCGATATTAAGGAAGTGCAACAGCATTTGTACGAGTATGGTATCGACAAGTCGTATATCACTTGGGTCTTTCATGGTGAGAAGCAGCCGGTTAATAATGTAATGAGTCGTCCAGTAGAGAGTGTGTCTAATGAGCAAGTTAGAGAAGATATATTTCCAGATTTGACTCCTTTTATTGATGCTGCATTTGAAGTTCATGGAAGTAATGGTGGTGGTGTTTTTATCGATGATGCGAATGGGACACAGGATGATACTGAGGAACCATTCGAGTTTGAACCAGATGCGCAAAAGAGACACGAAAAGTACAAAGAATTGGCTGAACAGAAATTGTATCCTACTTGTGAAGGCAATGTTAGTACACTATCGGCGATCGTGGAGCTTCAGAATTTAAAGAAACAGTTTGGAATATCAGGTAATTGTGTGACCAAATTGTTGAAAATGATAAAAGGGTGGTTACCAAAAGAAAAAACGATGCCCAATAGATATACGGAAATGAAGTCGATTATGTTGGGTCTGGGTATGAAATGTAAGGCTATTCATGCGTGCCCAAATCATTGTATTTTGTACTATAAGGAGCATGAAGATGAAACAAGCTGTCTGCAATGTAAAGAACCAAGATTTAAGGTCAAACAAGGGAAATTTGGGCCAAAGAAGACAAAGGAACCTTCGCTGGTGCTGAGACACTTTCCCGTTGGAGAAAGACTTAAGAGATATTATGGTACACCTTGGATATCTGAAGCAGTAACATGGCATGATCGAGCTGAAGTTTCTAGTGAGTACATGCGTCATCCGATAGATTCACATCAGTGGGCTTTAGTGAAAAAGAAATTTCCAGAGTTTGCATAGGAGGTCAGAAATGTGTGGTTTGGAATTGCAACTGATGGGTTCAATCCGCATGCTACGCAGAATTTAAGCTGGAGTTGTTGGCATGTGATATTGGTGATGTATAATATACCACCTTCATTGTGCATGAAATCTGAGTTTCAAATAATGTCGTTGTTGATCCCAGGGAGAAAGTCGCCGGGACAAGACATAGATGTGTTTCTACCACCACTAGTAGATGAACTGAATGACTTTTGGGAGAATGGAATGAAAGTTTATGATGCCCACCGAAAGGAATACTTTCTACTTAGATCTTGCATAATGTGGGGGATTCATGACTTGCCAGCACAAGGTGTTTTTTCCGGATGTACTACTCATGGTTATTTTGCTTGTGTTTGTTGTGCCGCCAAGACAAGAAGTGTTCATTTTCCTTATGGTAATAAGGAGGTCTATCCTAATTATAGGATATTTCTTAAGGCTGGCCATCCATTTAGAAAAAAGTGTGGGCACTTGGGTCTAAGTAAAGATGAGTTTAACTTTGCTCCAAAGCGACTGACTGGAGAGGAATCATTAGAAAAATTATCTCTTGTGTATTACACACCTGGTAAGTTAGTAAAGAGAAAAACAGCAAAGAGAAAGAGATACGATCCTGATAATGACAACGTTGAAGATAATCAAATCACTGGTGCATTCTACAAGAAGTGTATTTGGTGGGATCTTGAAGTCTATCGTATGCTCTATTTACGGCGTTGTGTTGATGTAATGCACACCGAAAAAAATGTTATGGATCACATAATGGAGACAATCTTCGATTATAATAATAAGTCTATGAACTCATGGAATGCACAGGAAGAGTTAAAGAAGCTAGGTCTCCATTGTGGACAGTGGACTACACAAAATCGTATTACTGGAGCTGATGTAAAACCAACACCGGTGTTTGTTCTGAGCAAAGAAGAAAAGTCTGATTTCTGCAAGATTCTTAAAGATCTAAAACTTCCTACTGGTTTCTCGTCGAACATTAGTAACAATGTGAATATGAAAACGCTGAGTATCAGTAGCTTGAAATCCCACGACTATCATGTCATTATGATGTATTTGCTGCCAGTTCTACTCCAACATGCTTTTCCTCGCCACAAAGAGTTGCGAACAGCACTTCAGCAAATCAGTTTGTATTACAGAATTTTGTGTTCTAAATCTTGTGTAAAAGTGATCTCGAAAAGGCTCGATTCATGGTTGCAGAGGCAATGTGTATGCTTGAGAAGTACTTTCCAGCTTCCTTTTTTGATATAAGTGTCCACAATATGGTTCATTTGGCAGACGAGGCTTTGATTTGTGGACCCGTCAGGTTTCGGTGGATGTATCCTTTTGAAAGGTGAATTGTTCATTTAGTCATGTGGTATTGGTTATTAGGTATATACCTAATCTTTTATTTTGCTGATATATACATGTGCAACTGAAACAAGGAAATGAAGGAATGCAAAAACATACCAAATAACAAAAGATACATTGAAGGGTCTATTTCAGTGTCCCGTCTTTTACAAGAGTCTGTTACAGGTGCGATGGAGTGCATGCCAAATGCAAGCGCTGGAAATCACAAAGCTACTTGGGAAGCCTTTTTAAGACCAGATTCGGAGTTCAGTGACGTAGGTCCTATGCTTAAAGTTAAAGATAAGGAAGTGACCCTAACCAACGTACAATTTGTACAAATACGTAGGTGGGTACTCTTTCGATTAAACCCTCCAGGTCTTGACGCCTATTATAGGTATGTTTTTGCTGCACTGTATATTTTTCTTCAAATTCACTAATGAGAAGTAAACAAAATGTTGCTTGAATATTGATATGGTTTATGTTACTTGTAGGGAGTTTTGTGACACCCTCTTACCCATCTTAGATTCTACTGGTAAGGAGGTCACTGTCGATGAGGTAGAAACACAAACAAAGTTCATTCCATGGTTGGTTGAAAAGGTATGGCTTCTATGTATCTTGTTTAGATTATACAGATGTGGACACCTTATATGGAAAATTGAAAATGCTAAGCGTGAAATTATTTTCTCTCCAATGGAAGCCTTAGTTTCAATCTAAGCCTTGGTTTACTTTTGCTATTTTCATTTTGTATAGCTAGTGCAAGAGAAAAAAACAGATTCAGTTTTGTGGAGATTGGCACAAGGTCATGTTGGAGGAGTGACAGAGTATATAAAATATCGTGTAAATGGTTTTGTGTTTTCTCCTAGGTCTTATGAAGAATACCATGAGACCCAAGATAGTGGTGTCTGCGTAGAGGCATACACCACGTTTAGGAGGAACAAAGGTGATGCATCTCCTGAAACTCACCTATCAAAGTGGTATGGACTGATTAACCAAATCCTAGAATTGGACTATACCACTTTTCATGAGACTGTCTTCTACTGTGACTGGGTGAAGGTAGGCAGTGGAATCAAAATTTTTCCAGATTCTAATTTGGTTTTGGTAAAGTTGAACAGTATGAGAAGTTCCAGTAAAATATATGACGAACCAGCAATTCTAGTGGAAGAGGCAAGCCAGGTTTTTTACTCCAAAGATTTGAAAAGCTCTGATCAGTGGGTTGTTATTCCTTCACCAATGGGGTTAACGATAAAGGTAGACGATCTTGAGAAGCCTAGTCCCGGCAGCTTTAAAAATGTTCTTGTCGATGAACCCCA
This sequence comes from Papaver somniferum, assembly GCF_003573695.1. NCBI lineage: Eukaryota > Viridiplantae > Streptophyta > Magnoliopsida > Ranunculales > Papaveraceae > Papaver > Papaver somniferum. Next base: position 227,360,706 of record NC_039360.1, read on the forward strand.
TTTGGCTTGTTTGCTTAATGTTTATGGTGCCAAGAGGCCAAGAATGGTGCCAAGAAGACGAGAATAGCCACTGTGTAATTGCATCGAACATGTAACCTTTGGATTGAACCAACTGTAACCAAAAAGAGTTCTGTAAAATCATTTTGAGGACAGATTTTTTGTTTAACGAGCTTCAAACAGAGTTCAGTAAATAAATTTTGTGGAAAGGTAACCCAATATTTGATTAATGGAATTAATTTATTATATTTTGATGAAATTTTGAAAAGTTAGGAATTTATGATTTTATCATGTTTATAATATGGTAAAGTAAGAAATGTGGCAACTTTGCCGCCTTCAACAAAAACGGATCTGTCTTAGAAACTCAGGTTCAATGAGTACTCGATTTGGAGATGGAATTCTCATTCGGGTGAACTGAATAATCAGATTCTGGCTCAGAAACTGAATAATGACTCGAAATCTTCCGATTTTGTACAATTACTTCAATTTCCTCACATCTCGTTTTACAAATGGATTCCTGAAAATAGAAATAAGATTGAAATTATATTATCTGGAACTTACTATTTGGTTTAGACAAGTGAATCTCAATCTAATAACATCGTTTAGACACAAGTTCGTGTTATTATCCAACAAAATATCCGAAGTTTCTAACAAAATCGGATTCGTGTCTCAGAAACTGATTAGTGACTCGAAATCTTCCGATTTTGTGCACTTAGTGTTATTATCCAACGAAATATCCGAAGTTTCTAACAAAATCGGATTCATGTCTTAGAAACTGATTAATGACTCAAAATCTTCTGATTTTGTGCACTTAGTGTTATTATCCAACGAAATATCCGAATTTCTAAGAAAATCGGATTCCTGTCTCAGAAACTGATTAGTGACTCGAGATCTTCTGATTTTGTGCACTTAGTGTTATTATCCAACGAAATATCCGAAGTTTCTAAGAAAATCGGATTCCTGTCTCAGAAACTGATTAATGACTCGAGATCTTCTGATTTTGTGCACTTAGTGTTATTATCCAGCGAAATATCAGAAGTTTCTAACAAAATTGGATTCCTGTCTCAGAAACTGATTAGTGACTCGAGATCTTCTGATTTTGTGCACTTAGTGTTATTATCCAACGAAATATCAGAAGTTTCTAACAAAATAGGATTCGTGGCTCAGAAACTGATTAGTGACTCGAAATCTTTCGATTTTGTGCACTTAGTGTTATTATCCAACGAAATATCTGAAGTTTCTAACAAAATCGGATTCGTGTCTCAAAAATCTTATTAGTGACTCGAAATCTTCCGATTTTGTGCACTTAGTGTTATTATCCAACGAAATATCCGAAGTTTCAAAAAAAATCGGATTCCTGTCTCAGAAACTGATTAATGACTCAAAATCTTCTGATTTTGTGCACTTAGTGTTATTATCCAACGAAATATCAGAAGTTTCTAACAAAATCGGATTCGTGTCTCAGAAACTGATTAGTGACTCGAAATCTTCTGATTTTGTGCACTTAGTGTTATTATCCAACGAAATATCTGAAGTTTCTAATAAAATCGGATTCGTGTCTCAGAAACTGATTAGTGACTCGAAATCTTCCGATTTTGTGCACTTAATTCTGATTAGTATCAACTTCTTTGTGTTGTTATCGAATGAAATATCCAAAGTTTATAACAAAATCGAAGAAAAAAGCTTCATTTTTTAGCCGTCTGTTTCATTAGATCTGTATGTGGGAGATAAAAGGATTATTGACCATTGATTAAGGGAAGTAAAATGATCTTTAGCCCTCCATTCCATATTGGATCCGTATGAGGGAAATAAGAGGATTATTGACCATTGATTAAGGGAAGTAAAATGAATGGTAATCTCTCCATTCCATATTGGATCCGTATGAGGGAAGTTAGAGGATTATTGACCATTGATTAAAGGAAGTAAAATTAATGGTAATCAAATAGCTAACGTGGCTCTTTGTTTTACCACATCTCTTTTCATTAGCCAAAACCGAAAGTTCGAGAAACACAGAAATCCCAAAATTTCCCCCATTCTCTCTTCTCCCGCTCCAAAAATCCCCAAAATTTCGTTTCCCACCAAGATTTTCCGCCAAATCACTCTGAAATTTTAGAATGATTTCAAATCTTAGTTTTAGTTCCCCCTTTCTCTTTTCTCTTTTCTATATAATCCGGTCTCTAGACTTGATTCAATTTTTTCCAAGAAACTTAGGGTTCCTAAGCCTGTATATCTTTCAAATCAATTCTCACAATCGCTACTCAAAGCTCACAACTGAGGACATCTCAGTCAATACCCACATTCCATATTGAATCTTTGGATTTACTGTTTTTGGATTTCTGTCAATACCCACATTTTTACTGTTTTTTCTCTATTTCTATTACAGTTTTTTCTCTATTTCTATTTCTATTTCTATTACAGTTTTTAGTGATATTTGAAGTTTGTTTTCCTTTTCTTATGCAATATTGGTTGGTTTTTCTGTTTCTTCTTTACATGAATTGAGTTAATTTTGTGAACCTATGGGTCTATTATGTTTAGTGGTAGTGTTTGAGGAAATTTGGTTTTGTGATTCTGTTTATTTTGGGTTCTTGTTACGGATATGCTTGTGTTTAGGTTTCAATGTTCTGTTTATTCTCCTTCATTTACTTATATTTTCTAGTACTGATAAAGTCTACGATTTAATGTTCTTATAGTTTTTCTCTGTGTTGAATGCAGATGGATACTATTGAAGCCTCTAATAGTGTGCATTCAACTGTTTCTTCACCACAAACTAGTGATCCTGCTTATTCTTCTCCAGCGACTGAAACTAATGTTGTTTATAATCCAAAGTTGATGGTAACGGTTAATTTGTATGGGAGACCTGTAGGTGACAATGCAGACAAATTAGCTACTCGGGCTGGCAAACTTGTCCGTGCCTACTGTCCAGTCAAATATGTGGATTGGAGGCAGGTTCCGGATAACTTCAAAGAAGATGTGTGGTTTAAGTTGTTGGTATGTAATCTATAGTTTCTTTCTTTTTCTTCTATCATGGTTTTATGAATGAATGGCTTGATGAATCTTGTTGATTTTTGACTTGAAACTTGTTTATTTCAGCAAGAATTCGATTTCAATGTGCCAAATCATTTAGCCAAGATGATTGTTATGGGGTCTCTTCCACAGAAGTTCAGGACATATAAACATGATCTAAGAACTGGTCCTCTCCTAGGCAAGGTCACTATGCAAGAGAAGTTAGATGCACGTCCTGTTGATTTTGACTCGGTTTGTTGGAAAAATTTTGTCGAGAATGAGAGCATACCTGGTATTAAGGAAAAACATGCCAAATATTCAGAAAATCAAAAGAAGAGGACCATACATCACACATGTGGTCGACAGTCATATGCAAATAAAATCCACAAGCTCGTAAGTACATCATATTGCACTTTGACACTGGTTTAATGTTAATTGTTTATACTTATCCATATAATGTATGTACAAGCTGTAAAGGAAGGTTTGGTAGTTGAGGCTGCACGAGGGCTTGCTTGGATGGATGGCCATGTTGGGAAAGATGAAAAAGTAAATCCTTCGGCTGTTGAGAAATATGTGAGTATAGTTGGTCATGTTGAATGAAGCTCGTAGTTTACCTATTTACTCTGAAATTAACACACGTTGTTCAATGTATGTTAATAGGAGCAAGTAAAGGCCGCTAGATCTAGGAGGAAGGAGCTAATTGATGCAGGATTGGTATCCGCTTTAGACTTTGAGAATGATCATATTGCTGAAGTCTTTGGACCTGACAAATGCAGAGCTGGTTTGTTGGGTTATTCTCCACTTGTCTCGAAGAAGCAAGCCTTATACGCAAGTGTTGCGACCGCGGTTATGAATGCAAACACAAACCCAACAATTACTGCGCCAAGGACTGATCATATGGTTGAGGCTCTACTGCCAAAGCATACTGAACTAATCACTAATGTGAGCATTTACAAGTTCTGTTTTTGTTTAGCATTCACTAGAGCAATAGATCCAGGGCACAAAAATTAGGCTTATTTTTGAAACACTTAATAAAAAATCTGTATGCAAGTTTCCTCTTATACTCTTGCACGTACTTAAGCTTTAAAGTAGGGGGGGTGCTTTCTTATTTAGTGGATTCACTTCCTTGTAAAAAACTGTGTTCTTTTTGAGTTATGATTGCATATCTGTAGCTGTCATTATCCAAGCAATTAACTGTTTTCTCTGTTGTGATAGGTTGTGCTGCAAGTTATGGCAAAACAACAACAAAACCAACATTCTGCCAGCACAAACCCAACTGTTGGTGGTGTTGAAGATCCTAATAGAAATCAATTTGTGCGCCTTTACAACAGAAAAAGGGAAATTGTTGCCACAGGTTATGTTGTGTATGGCATAGATGGAGAACATTGTGAGGGACTCTTAGTGCAACCATAAGAGAGAAAGGTATGTCTTGAAACCATCGAGGATGGTAACTGTGTTGTACCTGACAGTCCTCAAGGTGATCGCTTTTATTTGAAAGAGTATGTTGCAAATGAATCAGTAATTTGGCCCGTGTCTCGTATCGAGTTTGTGGATTCTACCCATGAATGAAAACTTCTTGAGTAACTACTTTTTGTGAAGTGGAAACAATTTATGGAGTCTGCCCATGAATGAAAGCTTCAATAACTACTTTTTGTGCAGTGAAAACATATCCTGCTTGGAGGAGCACACTTTTTGTGAAGTGAAAACTTCTTTAGTACCTATCTAATTTTCAGTCTGTAATTTGTAATGTAATTGGGTAACTACTGCTCCTTGTATATAATCATTATGGTTCTTAATATATATATTTTATGTATCTGGTGTTCAATTATTTAAATTGTAGCTTAAAAAGTAATTTTATGGGTACTGAATATTGTCAGTCCCGGCTACCGGAAGCCGTCGTCAGTTCCGGCGACCGGAAGCCGTCTTCAGTTCCGGCGACCGGAAACTGTCAGGCCGGAAAAGTGCCATTTGTTAGGTATCAGACCTAACAAATTTTCTAACAGAAATAATATTACAAACGTCTAGAACCAAAAGACACATGTCATTTTTCTATTGGTCATTTTAATAGTAATAGAAAGAGTTAGCAACGGTTGTAACATAATATTTGCATTACAAAGTAAATATGAAGAGTAAAATATAAATAGTTAGGATAAATATTGTAATGAACTTAAAGTGTTAGTCTATTTAATTTTCCTGATGGATTAAAAGAGTGATGCAAAATTCTCACACATTATATTACTCCCTATCGATAACCATTTATTTTAGTAAGCGAAATTAGCTTCTATTTTTTTGTAATGCTTTTTTTTCAATAAGGAAATCCTTGATTTGGTGTAGTGTTAAGAGTAGAACCTATGCTAGAAGGATTAAGAGCTCATCCAAGAAGAGGAATAAGCGAATCTCAATCTGGGATTTGAATCCATAAAGTGTCTTAGGTGATGTTTCTGAAACTGCTTTGGAAGAGTTACCAAAGAGCGGTGAAAAAAATGCAGACCAGATGAGGATAGTGGTCAGGCAAAGGCTCAAAATACTGAATCTCATGTCTTTCTAACTGCAGCTAGAGAAGACTCTAAAGATCATAACGAAGACAAGAGCGATATGCTAATGAAGAACATGATATTGAAGTGCCCAAGTTAGATTCGTGTGAAGATGAAGAGTCTGAATACGAAACGGACAGTGATGTCATGGGTGTCGCAAAGGTAATGTCAGTTGAGGAGGTCTCTCAATGGAAACCAATGACTAAATAACAAAATGTGGATAAACTTATGAAGTTAGTTCATCAATTGGTCTTTCGCGGGGATCTAAAGAAGTTGAAGTTAAGAAAATCTTTGGAGGCATCATTGATACTTTCCATTCCTCAAAACCAATCAAAGATTTTGGCCCTAGCAATGATAATTTGGATTGAGGAAAAAGAACCCTAATTCCCAAGAAGAAATTATAGGGTTTGTGTAGTCTGTGTAGGTTAGGCTTGCACTTATATTGTTAGGCAGTTGCTGCCAATGTGCTTTTCTTGCAGCTTGTGTGTTGGGTCGGCTTTTGCCTTCTCTTATTTGCACTTAGGCGCCTCTTATCTTGTACTTCTTTTTTCTTTTGATTAAAATTTTACCTTTTTAATAGTAAAAAAAAAAGCCCTAAGGTTTGCAGTTGCTCAAATTCAGATGTCGGCAAGTAACTGACGTCAATCTTTACGTGTAAAAGGTTATTATTAAAAGATATCCATACAGGGTTCAAATCTTGGAACAATGATTTAAATGAGATAGTTCCTTTTAAATTATTGCCTGTGACCTCAAACACCTGCAGTTTCCGAAGCTTGACAATGCAACTTGGTACTGTTTCATTCAAATTATTGCCTCTCACTATAAGAGTTGTAAGAGAGGAAATCTCACATATTGATTTTGGGATGGGACCATGTAAACCATTTTGAAGTAAATTTAGCAATCGTAGATTTCTCAGATTCGAGATTGTATATGGTCTAGATATTGTAAGTGCGAATGGTTTGAAATTGGATCCGGTAAGGATCCTCGAATTGAACAATTTGATGCAAGAAGATAGACCAGTGATGATGCATTTGAAATAGAACTTGGAATCGGGCCAACAACATTAGTCAAAGTAATTGAAAGCACTTCAAGTTTAGGCCACGGGTAATCGAACATGTGAACGAGATCAACCATGAGATCTTTGTTGACACTCACATCTAAGTATTGAAGTTGTGGAAGATAAGGCATTGAACCTTGCAACTGACAGTTGTTCAAGTCAAGAAATGAAAGAGAGGTGAAATTAGCAAGTTGAACTGGAATTGGTGAGCTCAAAGGATTAGAATCCATTCGGAGATGGGATAAACGTGAGACACTATTAAATTCATGAAGTGGAAATGGACCAGAAATGCTACAGTTAGAAAGTGACAGCTTCTGAAGGTTGGAAAGCAGCGATATAGGTTCAGCCCAGTCTGTACTGTGCACTGAAGAAGCCACCGATAAATCAACACCGGTTAAGCTTTGAACCTTGAGATTGGTTAACCCTCTCAACCAACTTATATCAGTTGAAGAAACATAACTAGTATGCAAATATGAAGAAATGTAATTATATGATTCTTTTAATATTGAGATGTATTGGACGTGTACACATGCTCTACCACAGCAATGGCACAACAACAGCCAGAGAAAGCCGTCAGTAACCACCAGAACAAGTCTCCAGGAAGGTCCGCTTCCTATGCAGTCATAGTTTGTTGTATTTAGTTGAATCTTCCCTGTATATTCGTGATAAGTTGAGATATTCCCTGTATTTGTATCCATATATATATCTAATGCAAAGAAAGTGTCGACACTATTGTGTGACAATTCCACATAGAAATCTCATAAGTTTAAGATGGTATCCTTGTAGATCCTAGGAACCCTACTCTTCAGTCTTCCGCTTCATCTCTGTCATAGTTTGTTTCCTTCTTATTTCACTATGTCTACCTCAGATCACTCGTCCCCAATCTCTGTCATAGTTTGTTTCCTTCTTAATTCATCCAAGTGATAATCCTGCAACAGTGTTATCTTCTCCTCTTTTGCAAGGGGATAATTATGGTTCCTGGGTTAGGGGAATCACAAAATATTTGAATGCTAAGGGCAAGCTCGGTTTCGTTGATGGATCTCTTCCTCCTCCAAAGGATGAGTTGCAGTTTCAATGCTGGAAAAGGTGTGACGATCTTGTAGGCAGTTGGCTTCTCAACTCGTGCCAACCAGACATCAGGGCTAGCTGTTTATATGCCCCCAATTCCCATGCTGTCTGGAAGTATTTGCAGGTGAGATTCTGTGTTTCCAATGCTCCAATTATTTTTCGTTTAAAGTCCTCTATTGCTTCCATCAGACAGGAGTCTATGCCTGTGTCTCTCTATTATACGAAGATCAAAACACTCTGGGATCAGTATGATTCCCTGGTAGCTTCTACAGAGGCCTGTATTTGTGGTGCTGGCAAGCACATGATTGAACGGCTTGAAAGGGAACGTGCCATGGAGTTCCTACAGGGTTTGCATGACAGGTTTTCCAACCTTCGCAGTCAGATCTTAACCATGGACCCTTTCCCTACTGCACTCCGTATTTTCAATCTGGTTCAGCAGGAGGAATAACAACACATCACTTGTGTTTCTCTTCCAACAGTTGATGCTGCTGCACTCAATTCGAATCGTCATTTTCCATCCAGTTCTCGTCCTTCAGCCAACCAAAACAAGCGACAGCGTCCATTCTGTGACTATTGCAACAAGCTTGGTCATGTCAGAGACAAGTGTTATCGACTCCATGGTTTTCCTCCCAGCGCCGGTAACTCTCTGCCTCAATCTACCAGCAATATGCACATCACAGCAGCGACTGCAGTTACACCAGCTGATACGTCTGCCATTCAGCATGCTCTGCCAACGCTGTCAGCTGACAATATTCACGTCTTCTAGCCTTGATTACTCCTGCACCAGAGTCTGCACAGATTGATACTCGTGCCAACTTTTCAGGTATCACTTTATCCACGTCTCTAGTTGATCCCTGGTTTGTAGACAGTGGTGCCACACACCACATCTGTAATTCATTGCACTATTTTAAATCATATATGCCTGTTCAGTCATTGATTCAAATGCAATTACCGGATGGATCATTCTCCGTTGTTAAGCATATTGGCGAAGTTGTTTTCTCGCCCACACTTACGTTGTCGAATGTGCATCATATTCCTAATTTCAAGTTCAATCTTATTTCTGTGAGTCAGTTGACTCGCCAAACTAATTCTGTCGCTTATTTCTTCGACAATGTCTGCTTCTTTCAGGACCGAGTAACGAGAACAGTGATTGGTCAGGCTGATTTCATCTCCGGCCTGTATCATCTCCAAGTCAATCCTCATCAGTCCTTTAATCGAGTTTTGTGTAATAAAGCATCTGCCGATGTTTGGCATTGCAGTCTAGGCCATCCTAGCTTAGAACGTTTCAAATTTCTTTGTCGTAATTTTGATTATATTAAATCTAGTTCTACTCACTTCTGTGATGTATGTCCATTAGCTAAACAAAGCCGTTTATCCTTTAATAAAGTTGCGTTGTCTTCGAAACGCTGTTTTGAACTTGTTCATTGTGATATTTGGGGCCCTTTTGTGACACCTTCTCTCACAGGTGCTAAATATTTTCTCACTATAGTTGATGATTTTTCACGTTGTACATGGATTTATCTCATGCACACCAAAAGTGAAACTTTTAAATTTCTCAAATACTTCTTTAATTTTGTTATCACTCAATATTCTAACAAAATTGATCACATATCCACTGGCACTTCCGTTCCATTTCTTTCATCCTTGCAAAGATTGCAGTCTGATAATGGCTCAGAATTTTTATCCAGAGAAATGCAAACATGGTTTCATGACAATGGTATTCATCATCAACGGAGTTGTGTTTCCACTCCTCAACAAAATGGTGTTGTTGAACGTAAACATCGTCATCTTCTTAGCGTGGCTCGTGCTCTAAGTTTTCAATCACATTTGCCTATCACTTACTGGGGAGAATGTTTACTCACGGCATGTTATCTCATTAATAAAATGCCTACTCCTGTTTTACGACATAAAACTCCACATGAAGTTCTCCTTGGTACTGTTCCTAATTACCGTCATTTACGTGTTTTTGGTTGTTTGTGTTTTGCTCGAAACACAAAAGTAAATTCTAAATTTGATTCACGAGCTAAACCTGGTGTATTTTTGGGATATCCCTATAATCACAAAGGTTACATTATTTTGGATCTCCTCACAAAGACAACTTTTGTGTCCAGAGATGTTGTTTTTCATGAGCATTTGTTTCCCTTCAAAGATGCTCAATTGACTACAGAAAATGTAATTTCACCTTCTATAGATTCTGATGATGTTTTCTATGAGGAATTCATACATGTTGTTCCATCAAATCATGTGACAGATACGTCTTCTCCTAGTCTTTCACCTTTTTTGCAAGACGATGATTCTAATTCGTCCACACACACTTCGAATGATTCTTCCTCTCCTGTGAATGACTCTCATTCTACGTTCAGTTCTCCGGACGTTCCTCCTGACACAGTTGTTTCTCCTAATCCTATTTCTGCCACCGAGAATGTTTTACGCAGATCCCTCAGAGAACACCACCGTCCTTCTCACTTGAAAGATTACATTTGCTCTGTTAACAAAGGTTCTTCCAACTCTCTCTATCCTCTTACCAATTATATTTATTTTGATAAATTCAATCCGCAACATCGTATTTTTCTCTCTTCGGTTATTGCTAATGATGTACCACGATCATTTACGGAGGCCATTAAATCTCCACCGTGGCGTGATGCCATAATTAAAGAACATACTGCTCTCCAAGATAATGATACTTTTACTATGACTACTCTTCCCCCTGGAAAATCTGCCATTGGCTGTAAATGGGTGTTTGAGCTTAAATATAAACCGAATAGTGACATTGAACGTCATAAAGCCCGGCAGGTTGCCAAAGGATACACACAACAGGAAGGTATTGACTATCATGATACTTTTGCTCCTGTTGCTAAATTAGTCATTGTTCGTGTTTTATTGTCTATTGTTGCCATTTTTAATTGGCCTCCATTTTTAATAATGCGTTTTTACAAGGGGATCTCCATGAAGATATCTACATGAAAATTCCTCCTGGTTTTCAGAAAAAGGGAGATACTCGTGTTTATAAACTCAATAAATCTTTGTATGGTCTAAAGAAGGCATCTCGTCAATGGTTTGATAAGTTTTCTTCTGTCTTACTTGAGGAAGGTTTTCAACAGTCTCGTGTTGATTACTCTCTTTTTCTTTATCATAAAGGTGCAATCTCTATTTATGTTTTGGTTTATGTCGACGATATCATCATTACAGGTAATAATGACTTGGTTATTAACCAACTCAAACATAAACTTGAAGCCAAATTCTCGCTCAAAAATCTTGGGTATTTTCTGGGAATTGAAGTTTCTCGTTCTCCAAAAGGTATTTTTCTTGGACAACGTAAATATATTCTTGACATTGTCCAAGATGCAGGTTTTTTGGGTGCTAAACCTGTTGCTTCTCCTATGGAGCAACACCTTAAATTATTACCGGATTCAGGACATCCTATACCTGATCCAAGTGTCTATCGACGATTAATTGGTCGTCTACTATATCTTCAGGTGACTCGCCCTGATATCACTTATTCTGTGAATTATTTAAGTCAATTTCTGCAACATCCTTTTTCTGGTCATTTGGATGCTGCTTATCGTGTGGTTCGTTATCTCAAAGGTACTGTTAGTCATGGAATTTTTCTCTCTGCAACTAGATCTCTTTCCCTAGATGGTTATACTGATTCAGATTGGGCAGGTTGCCCAATTACTTGTCGTTCTACGGCAGGATATTTCACAATGCTGGGTGCTAGTCCCATTTCTTGGAAATCCAAGAAACAACCCACTATTTCTCTTTCTTCTGCTGAGGCAGAATATCGAGCTCTCGCCAGGGTAACTTCTGAGTTACAATGGCTACACTATTTATTCACTGATCTTCGTGTTAGTATTCCGAAACCAATCCCAATCTATTGTGACAATCAGGCTGCTGTTCACATTTCTGAAAATCCGGTATTTCACGAACGAACTAAACATATCGAAATCGATTGTTATTTTGTTCGTGAAAAAGTGATCTCCAGTCTCATCAAACCCACTCACATTCCCTCTGCAGCCCAATTGGCTGACCTTTTCACCAAACCGCTTGGTGTGGATCACTTTCGCCATCTTGTCAGCAAGTTGGGCGTTCAGCACCATCTTCCTCCCGCTCCAACTTGAGGGGGGGTATTGGACGTGTACACATGATCTACCACAGCAATGGCACAACAACAGCCAGAGAAAGCCGTCAGTAACCACCAGAACAAGTCTCCAGGAAGGTCCGCTTCCTATGCAGTCATAGTTTGTTGTATTTAGTTGAATCTTCCCTGTATATTCGTGATAAGTTGAGATATTCCCTGTATTTGTATCCATATATATATATATATATATATCTAATGCAAAGAAAGTGTCGACACTATTGTGTGACAATTCCACATAGAAATCTCATAAGATTAAGAAGATGCTATGAGAGAATGATGAGAAATCAAAAATCATAGATGAGCACGAGACATCTAGGTACTGCAGATTAGTAATGTTTCCAAACTGATTCTTAATAGGACATGAAAACATTGAATTCGACAGATTAAGGTAAACAATACCTTTGAGTTTAGATAAGTGACTGTGACTTTTGGAGTAGTCGAAATTGTTGTAGCTCAAGTCAAGATATTTTAGATGAAAAAGATTAAAGATAGCAGGAGAAATGGAACCATTAAGTGCAGCAGATGGCTCAACAGATGATGAAATGACATCCGTATAAAGATTACGCATAAACATGTCCAGTTTCCAATTCCGCAGGTCAACCTTTATTACATAAAAAGTGTCATTAGAGCAGTGAATTCCCTTCCAACTGCAGCAATTATTTCCTGTCTAAGACGATAAACGGCCTGAAGGATCATATAGAAACGTTTTGAAGATCACAAGTGATTTTCGCTCATTTTCATGGCAGCATTGAACTAAGACATGCAATCGAGCAAATATCAAAAGAATAAAAATGGTGATCATGAATTTCATGTTTGTCAAACTAGAGTGTTTTCCGATAATCTGTTGTTATCAGTTGGCGTGTTGATAAGCTTGCATTATAGGTAAGCTAAGAGTGGACTGTGACAGTTAATGACAGTTGAAAAAATTAATCGAGTGATTACAAAATGTCCAAGGTTATAACATCATTAAGTAGTTAAACATATACTCCCTCCGTTCTTTTTTAATAGGCTGGTTTTGTTTTTAGAGAAATTTAATGAAATTAAGAGAACTAATCATTGAAAGTGGTCCTCATGACACTTGTCAATAAAATAAGTGAAGTGAAATAGTCCCCATTGACAGAAACTGTCATGGCATAGATTAAAATGAATAGATTGATTGAATTAGATGGATACAAGATACATACGATTACATGAGACCGTTCTTATATACAAGAACTCTAACTTGGTCAGCAAGCAATATACAAGAATACACGTACAAGATATACAGTAATAATCTATCTATATCTGGAAAGATAACCTCTGCATAACATCTTATGCATATCCAACATTGACTGCATGACAAGTTATGCATTGTTTAGAGTATCTGCATAACCTGTTATCTATATCTTGGATATCTTGTAACACCCCCCCGCAAACTCAACATGGGATAGATCACATGTTGAGTTTGGAGAGCAAAAGCTTGAGACGCACAGAGGACAATGCCTTAGTGAAAAGGTCAGCAGGTTGCAACTCAGAAGAAACAAAGGATAAGGTCATAGCCCGTTTCTTATACTGATGACGAACGAAGTGGCAGTCAATCTCAATGTGTTTAGTACGTTCATGAAAGACATAATTGTGAGCAATATGAATAGCAGCCTTATTGTCGCAATATAGTGGAGTGGGTGCTGTCAGATGAACTCCCATATCCCCTAGAAGCCAGCGCATCCAAACTATTTCTGAAGTTGAATGTGCAAGAGCTCTATACTCTGCCTCAGCGCTAGAGCGTGAAACTACATTTTTTTTCTTACTGCGCCAAGATATCAAAGAATTACCCAGAAATAAAAAATACCCTGTAGTTGAACTTCGATCCGTGATGTCTCCTGCCCAATCTGAATCTGAATATGCACGAAGACAGAGATCAGAGGTGGATGAGAATTTAACACCTTGATACAATGTACCTTTGATACAGCGTAGGATCCTGAGAACAGCTGTATAATGAGTTGATCGTGGAGCTGCCATGAACTGGCTAACGATATGCACTGCATGACTGATGTCTGGTCATGTAATGGTTAAGTAATTAAGGATTCCCACAAGTTGTCTATGCAAGGTAGGATTAAGAAGGAGTTTCCCATCAAAAGGACTAATCTTACTATTCAATTCAAGAGGTGTAGCTGTTGTTTTATTATCCGTTAAGCCAGCACGCTGAATAATATCTGAGGCATATTTCACTTGAGAAATAAAACACTCATCAGATGACCGATAACCTCTAAGCCAAGAAAGTAACATAAAGAACCCAGATCCTTCATTTCAAAGCAGGAGCTAAGATGAGTCTTAAGAGCAGTAATACCTTTCATGTCATCACCTGTAATAACCATATCATCTACATATAAGAGAAGAATGACCATACCCTGTGCAGTGGAACGAGTAAACATGGCTGAATCTTATGCACTTTGAGTGAATCCAAACTGTAGAACGGCATTGGAAAATTTCTCAAACCAAGAACGAGGCGCTTGTTTGAGTCCATACAGCGGTTTACGTAGCTTACACACTTGATTAGAAGGATGAGTCATTCCAGGAGGAGGTCGCATATACACTTCCTCTTGAAGATCTCCATGAAGAAAGGCGTTTTTCACATCCATCTGATGTAAATTCCATTTACGAGCAACTGCAACTGCAAGCAGAGTACGAACTGTAGTCATACGAGAAACAGGTGCAAAAGTTTCTTTATAGTCGATATCGTATTCCTTAGTGTATCCCTGTGCAACTAAACAGGACTTGTACCGAATAATCTTACCTTTTGAATCAGTTTTGACCTTATATACCCATTTGCTTCCAATGACATACTTTCCTGGGGGAAGCACAACCATATCCCAAGTGTGTGCTTCCTTGTGTGCAACTAATTCTTCGTCCATAGAGTTTTGCCAAACTGGAACTATAGATGCTTCCCTGTAAGATGTTGGTGCATGCACAGACAAAATGGAAGATAGAAAGCATTGATAGTCTGCAAACCTTATTGGTGATCGACGGTTGCGTGCTGGTAGAATATCATTATCAGGATCCCCTTCTTGAGAATCAGTGTCAGGATGAGCCATAGAATGATCTGGTGTAGCCTATAGATTTTCAAGAAACATGATATCTGTGGTGGGAACGACAGTGGACTGAGGAGTGGACTGAGGATTGGTAATGATAGTGGACTGAGTAGTGGACTGAGGATTAGAAATGACAGTGGACTGAGAATTGGATGATTGAGAGATAGTTGAGGACACATCCTCAAAAGGATCGAGGTAAGAGAACTGCTCAAAGCTGGAGGATTTACTAATTGGAAGAGACCAAAAGGGTATGGTTTCCCAGAAGGTAACATGTCTAGAAACACGTAGCCTTTTACTCTCTGGATCATAACAACGGTAACCTTTCTGTTCTATGCCATAACCTAGGAATACACATATAACATTCTTCTTGCTTAGTTTGGTTCTTTCTCTCTCAGGAAGGAGGACAAAACACGTTGATCCAAACACACGAAGCTCAGAATAGTCTGGTTTCTTGTTGTATAAACGTTCATATGGAGACATTCCTTCTGTAATTATGGATGGAATACGATTGATTGTGTAGACTGTAGTCAATACTGACTCACCCCAGAAATTAGATGGAACTGATGCTGACAGAAGTTGTGTTCTAGCTGTTTCTACGATATGACGGTGTTTTCTCTCAGCTATGCCGTTTTGCTGTGGAGTTTCAGTGCATGATAACTGAAGAAGGGTACCTTCTGTTGTGAGAAATTCTTTGAAAGGAGTTGACATAAACTCTCCCCCTTGATCAGCTCTGAACGTCTTGATGGTTTTTCTGAATTGAGTTTTGATCATTCTAGAGAAGGTTGTGTATAGTTTTAAGAAGTCTGATCTAGAACTGAAAAGATATATCCATGTGAAACTAGAAAAATCATCAATGAAGATAACATAATATAGTGCTCCTCCCTTAGAGGTAACAGGATATTTTCCCCAGACATCTGAGTGAATGAGATCAAAAGGTTCCACAGAATGAGTGATATTGTTATTGAAAGGTAGAGCAGATTGTTTTCCGAGCTTACATGAGATGCAATAAGGTTCTTTATCAACCTGAGTTGTTCCCAATAATACATTATTGATCATATAAGTGAGACGAGAGAAAGAAACATGGCCTAACTTAGAATGCCATAACATAAAAGGAGACACAGATGGAGATGCAGTTGAAGAGAGGGAATTGGCAATTGTAGTGGCGGCAAGCTCACTCTTTGACAGTTGAGGAGAGATCAGTGTTTCAAGGAGGTACAATCTTCCTACTCTACGGCCTATCCCAACAAGCTTCTCTGTCTTGGGATCCTGTATCACACAACCAAAATAGAAGAAATATATGTTAAGTCCTTGATTGCATAATTGTCCAATTGATATAAGGTTCATTCTTATCTTTGGAACAAGTAACACATCAGATACATGCATCTTATCAGAGATTTTAACCTGACCGATGTGACTAGCATTTAGTTCAGATCCATCTGCAGTTTGAATTGTTGGTGTAATAATAGGACTTTTGTGCTCAAATACGCTAAAGTTGAATGTCATATGGTTAGAGGCACCTGAGTCAAGGAACCAACCAGTTGAGAAGCTACCTGTGGAAGCAGATAATGCAGATGTTGTTGTAGCATTATTGTTACCCATTGAGATTGCTTGCTTGAGCATCTCTTGTATGTCAGCTAGATTGTTTGGTGTGGATGCAGCTGCATAACTGGATGGTGCAGGTGTGTATCCAGTTCCATTAACCTTTCTTCGTTCTCTCATATTTCTGGAAGTAGGGGATGTACAGTTTTCTACTGTATGCCCTGGTTCCTTGCAGTAGTTGCACTGGATTGGGAAGCTTGATCCTTGTGTGTTTGAGCTTTGTGATCCACTTTGCACTGATGGCACGGTGCAGTTCTTGGCTAGGTGTCCTGGTTTCTTACAGTTGTAGCACTGGATTTGTGAGAAATCACGATGAGTTTTCTGAGATTTGAGATGAGTGTTAAAGTTTGCACGTGAATTGACTGCAAACACTGCTGGTATGTCTGGTTTGATTCTTTTCCGAGTTTCTTCATTGATGAGTTCTGACAATGCGGCTTCGACATACGGAAGAGGTGATCGATGGAGGATTGAGGCTCTGACAGTCTCAAAGTCATCTCTTAATGCCATTAAGAGATGAACTAATCGAGACTCTTCTCTGTAGTTTTGCCATAACTCTATATCAGCTGTCCAGTTCGGTTCCATTAGTGGTAACTGGTTCCATATGATTGACATCTCATAGTGAAAATCTGAGACAGATTGTTCCATCTGTTGTTTTATAGATCGAATATCCTGTTCTAACTTATAACGTTGAGCAAAGTTTATCTGGGTATACCTTTTTGAGAGAAACTCCCATGCATCTTTGGCAGTCTCAAAGCTTGTAAGTTGCATGCTTATAGATGTTACAACTGTGTTACTTATCCAGGTTAATATTTTGTGATTATTGATCTCCCAGCTTTCTGCAGTTTCTTCTCCTGTATCTTTTCCTTTGTCAGTGATAACGACTCCGTTTGCAGGCTTCTTAGCTTTGCCGTCAATATATTTCCACATGGCTTTTCCCTTGAGGAAACTTCTTATTAAGAAAGACCAATGATTGTAGTTTGTTCCATCAAACTTCACAGTAATGGGTTGATAATCTTCGGCGTGACATGTTGGGCTGTGGTGAAAAAGATATGACACTAGGGTTTTGAGTTTTATGATTCTGATACTGGTTACGGGTTATTGTTTGTTTGTTGCAGCGGAAACACGGTTTGGTTTAGATCTTTATCTGCTCTGATACCATGACAAAAACTGTCATGGCATAGATTAAACTGAATAGATTGATTGAATTAGATGGATACATACGATTACATGAGACCGTTCTTATATACAAGAACTCTAACTTGGTCAGCAAGCAATATACAAGAATACACGTACAAGATATACTGTAATAATCTATCTATATCTGGAAAGATAACCTCTGCATAACATCTTATGCAGATCCAACATTGACTGCATGACAAGTTATGCATTGTTTAGAGTATCTGCATAACCTGTTATCTATATCTTGGATATCTTGTAACACCCATGACACTTGTCAGCAAAAGAAGTAAAGTGAAATGGTCCACATGACACTTGTCATCAAAAGAAGTTAAGAGAAAAGTGGTCCCAGAAAATTAAAATAACATTTGACTTTCCCAATTAGGAAATCGGCCTATTTTTTTGAAATATTTATTTATAGAAATTAGCCTATAGAATAGTCATCACATAAAAACTCTGTTAATACTTGTTTATTTTGGTTGAATTCCAATTTATTGACTGGAGTGTGTTTGATTACATAAACACGGTTTCACAAATTCCGCTTTAGATTTAGCATCATAATGACATACTAAACGGTGAATATAATGAGAACTAAGAAAAAGTTGGTTCATTAACCATAGAACTATGTGATTGACTCTTAATTAGTTACCCTTCTCTTGTAATGCATTAGCCTGCATTGATGTCATGGGATATTAGCGATCGACTGTATTACGGTTTGGCAACTTGAGACGACACATATATATTGTTAAAGTCTGCGGGCATCCAACTCAAAATCAATTGGCAATGAGTGAAGCGGCCCTTCCATATTATATTTTAAATTAATTAAGCGGATTATAGTGATGTGGGATTATTGTCCTTTCACACGTGGACCTAAGTACGAGTTACCAGTCCATCGATAACAAGTGTACACAGGTGAGTGACTAACATCGATAACAAGTGTACACATGTGAGAACTAAATCAGGGGGTAACACCTCGGCCAGTATCGGCACTGGCCTACACCCCGGGTGTACAAGTGACAAAATCGGTTAAACACTTCGTCCAGTAACTCGTCCTACACCCGACGTACGTATGCAGGTTTGGGGCTTAGCTCTGATACCATGTTAAAATCTACGGGCATCCAACTCAAAACGAATTGTCAATAAGTGGAGCGGCCCTTCCATATTATATTTTAAGTTAATTAAGCGGATTATAGGGATGTGGGACTATTTTCCATTCACATATACCTATACCGATCACAAATGCGAACCATTTTTCTTACCGACCAGACAACAAAAAAACGAAAGAAGTTGCGGCCCGGGTGAATTGCTCTTGTTCTACCTGGCTACCATTAAGAGTGGCTACTACTTAACCAAACGACGCAATGTTGCCCCCTTTGTTACGAAATAGTACAAGCAAGAAAAACACACAAAAGCATAAAATCACTCACACACAGGTCAAACAAATAAAGCAAAGCAGCACAACATATCAATGGTATCCCTAAACACAAAGGGAGAACAAATAAAGCATAGCAGAACAACATATGAATGTTATCCCTAAAATTGCAAAAGAAAGCCGGAGACAGCCAGAGAGCTAAGTATAGGTACTATATATTTTCGTCACAAGCAACCGGAATAGGTTGAAAGAACATTAGCGTTGCGTCACCCTTTGTCAAATTAAGACTCTGCACCAACACCATACCTATCTCCAAATTGGTAAATACATTGAGATGCACGAGCGATACTTTGCATGGAATCTATAAACGACTCTGAGAAAACGGAACGAGAAAACTTATCACTGTTCATCTTCATCCACGTCTCACTTATAAGAAGTTTTATATGTTCACGAGCATCAGATTCACAAACACCAGATTCATGCATGTAACATTGGATTGCTGTTGGTACGTCACCTCTCTTAAGCTCACCTATAGGCACATAATATTGCATTGCATATATCAATATCAACTGCTACAAATATCAATAATGAAATATTAAAAATTAGACACTATATCATACATACCGAAGAAGTTGCTAAATCATTAGTAAGCCGCATGACCGTGAATGCACCCCAGCGGACCTCCGAGGAGTTGTAGTCCATTATGCATTCTAAGGCTTCCTTCGTGGGTTCCTTGGTTAGTACAAAAAAAGCAACACTAGATATTATACACCCTGATACGGACATCCATGCATTGCTTATATATTCTTCAAGTGTTGTCTTATACTTGTACCACTTTGCCTCCTCCATAACGGATTTGCAATAGTCAGCCATCTAAAATTTTCCATGACTTTATGTTAGTATGTCATGGTTGTAAATTTATATATACATATATATGAAAAGAGCCAGCTAACATACATCTCTGATTGGAGTTAAGAAGAAGATGGTAGAAAATGAAGAAAGATATACCGATGTTTTCAAGTATGATATGGCATAAAAACCATGCTTCTTTAAAACGTCGTAAGCTATTTCATTGAGAGTGTTGAACATTGCTATAAAACATACTTTCATGTAGTACGGGAGATCTTCCACAGTGTTAATGTCCCATCTACGGGAAAGAAAAGAAAAAAAAATTGGGGATTTTAATAAAGTGCCACACTTCCAATTTGCAGTTTAAGAAAATGCCACCGTTTTTTTCAGAGTTTATTTAATGCCACACGTTTGACCTTTTCCATCCAAAAAAAACTGTTGCCATCAGTTAGTGCATAGGTGGCATTTATCCAGCTTAGTAAAAGACATATACACCCTCAAATCTGTCACAGCTCTATCTCTGCTTAAACATTTCAACTCCATTTACTCCAGCCATCACCCTGTAATCTGGCATACTCATCTTCACCAGGACCACGACCAGCTTAACCTCCTTTCTTCATTTCCAACAATCTCTGCCTGCGAACACATCAGAACTACCACCAAACTGCAGCGACAACAATACCAGCTGCACCATTTCATCTCATAAACATACACCTCCTCATACCATTTCCAGTGCCAATTCAATTTCATTACCAGCAAATCTGTTACTCATCTCGCTTGCAACCTCGCCATGTCCAGTTCAACAGCATCATACCCATCCGTAATCCATCACCAATTCCTCCTTGTTCTTGGGTTCACTGCACCTGCAACATCCACCAGTAAAACTCTCCAACATCAACACTGTCATGTCACCTGTCCTAGCATTCATCTAAATCACCAAATACCCATGGAACTCTGTAGCAACACTTCAGTTCCATGGCAATTCATCACCAACCATCGCAGTCATTTTCTCTTGCTTCATCTCAAGAGCCTATAACAACTCCCTGCAGCTCCTGTGACACCACCTTCAATTCCGTTGCAACTACCACTGCAAAACACACCTGCAATTCCAGCTCAAACCTATCTTCAGTTCATCTATAATATCAACAGCAACATCATTTCCTCAAGTACCATCAATGGCAGTAGCAGGAGTGTCTTCTTATCCCTTGTTCTCATCAACTTCCTTTCCTTGAAGATGTTCTTCACTGAACCCTAAAATTCAATTCGATATTAATTTCATCCCCAAAATCACTCAAAACTCGAATCCGAGTTGAACCCATCTTCTATTCAACAACTTTCAGCAACATCCCTTGTACACAGGCTCAACTGGTAGAAACTGAGCTTGAAGAGGTGAATAAAAATCCATTTAGGACTTTTATCGAACACCTAATGTGCCATTCTCATCTTGGTGTAACATTGAAATTTCTAGCGCTTCTAAACTCACTGAAACACCTGCAAATTCAATTCACAACAAACCCATAGTTCAGAAACTATTCAACAATCATAAATCTCCAAATCCAGTCCAAATTATCAACCAACAAGACCATTATCTTCACTGGTTTAATTGGTCTTCAAACTCCATCAACTGCTCAGCATTTCGAACTCATTTCAGCCTGGAAGTCGAGATATAAAAGCTCTTGATAGACCCTGGCAAATACCCATTGTAGGCTCTGAAAAATGATTCACGGAAGCAACACATTTCCTCCTGTTATTCTTTTCTTTTTTTGTTTACCGGTGATAAAGACGGTGAACCCATGACTAGTATAATAGGTTTTTCAAGGGTAAATATGTAAATCACGAAAGATTCTTTTGACCGAGTCAGCGAAAAAGACCAAGTGTGTGGGTCCTGACGGAAAAACTAACGGTTGTGGCATTTAATAAACTCTGAAAAAAACGGTGGCATTTTCTTGAATCGGGATTTGCAAGTGTGGCAGTTTGTTAAAAATCCCAAAAAAATTAAACAAAAATTGCCACGTTATCGTTTGATTAAAGTGTTTTGTTATTTAATCTCTATTTGGTAACCCGTACGAACCTCTCAATTGCATCGGTGAACATCTTGATTTCCCCCCGGAGAAGAATAAATGTCATACACATCATCGATTGTCGTGAGTAGACAACAAAGTTTTGTCAAGTGTCTGCCGTAGTTTCCAAACTTGGGTTCGAAAGTACACCCTACAGCCCAAAAGAAAGCCTCCACCCATCTGTCTCTTGAAAACTTCAACACTCCTAGGTAATCCAACTCCTGCCACCACCTAGTGTTGATGATATATTCCGTCCCGATCGAGAATGTTTATTTTAAGGATGGCCATAATTAGCAGACTTCGAGCACATATTCATGTCAAGAATCGAGAATATGAAACATAGTTAATTACAAATGAAATAAAATTAGATACCTTGAGATGTATTTGAGATCGTATTGGAAATCTGCTTGAACCATGTTGAAATCTAATTTAGTAAACTCAAGTAGCAAGGGTTCCATGCCATCTTCCATCATTTCATGCGTATCTATATACCACCTAGCCTCTAGTCTTTTCATTGCCCAGTGCAATGGAATCCCCAAGGCATGGTTACCAACCTTTTCGTGACTATTGTCTTACTATTTGCTTCTTGTTGTTGTTCTTTGGATAATGATAAGTACTCCTTGAGGAGTCCATATGTGAACTCTTGGACTTCTTCAAGGACCCTCTCACCTTCAAAAGCGTAAAATGAAGCTTCATATACACTTCAAATCCCCTCAGCATATAAATTGTTCTCCATGCATGCTTTCATCATCAGATCCCTTGATGATCTTGTCTCCTCCAGGAAGCTCTTAAAAACATCTATATCAGATATAGACCATCAAATACTGAAGTTAATAGAAGAAATTGAAGTATTTAGTTAAAAAAATGTATATGCCATACATTAATTACGTTGAGAAACACCATAGCCATGTTGCCGAAGGAGCCTAAATCTCAAAGCTCGGGTGAATAGGTCCGCTTCTTCCCAAACAATATCATTTTCCTTGATGATGGCGTCTAATGCATCTCTAATCTCATCATCAAAATGGTAACTGAATCCAAGCCTTTGAATGGTGTTGATCAGCTGCAACAGACTAGACGAAGAGGACGACAAGGATCCGTTGCTGGCTTTGTGCTGAACATTAAGCACGAACCGTAGCCGTATGTCTTCCTTGAGTTTCCCAGCTCGGATACCATACTTGGACTTCCTCTAAACATATATGGAAGTGCAACAAATTAGATCTAACACTACCTAGTAATAATAACTTAGTAATGCAAGGCCGTGGATATTATGTACTAGCCACCGACTCATTGAAGTTAATTATACGATGATACTAATATATACTCAACTGTGAAATCACTCTCTAGAGATTGCACAAAATCATGATCCCAGCAACTCGGAGGGTAGTTGTCTGATTTCCTCTCAGTCGATGACTTCTGATTGTTGTCTGTTGTCATGTTGAAATATCAAATGGTGAACGAAGGAATAGGCAGAGAATGATGATGATGATCGAATGATCGGTGATGCTAATGGTGAAATAAGATGGCCACGATTCTCGTAGTCCGCGAGCAAATAAGTTAACTGTCAACTTGTGTTCTACAAAGGAAGATGTCACATATCTCATCCCTTCGTTTATTTATTTTTGTCATTAGAAAAAAAAAGACAGATCCGATCCGATCCTGTATCACCTAATCCCATAAAGATACGATATGATTGAAAATTCAGTAAGCTGATTCTGAGTAAATCTTATTCGTGTTCATCCCACGTTATACTCGACTCGAACTGTCAGACCCAGATATTTTTTAATTCTCTTTCGTTTTATTTCAAAGCTGGGACAAATAGAGGTAAAATACAGGACAATATATCTAGGACCTTAAATCTAAAATACAGGACAATATATCTAGGACGAATAGAGGTAAAATGCAGGTGGTAGTAGTTATTAAAATGACAAGGGCTATGTTGTAAAAGGTTCTGGGCGCTCGCCTAGGCGTGCGGGGCGCCCAGGGAAAAAGGCCCCCAAGGCGCCAAAGTAAGGTCATTTTTGCCTGATTCTAATATTTTCTTGACGCATAGGCGCTAGATTTGGTGCCCCGCCTCGCCTAGCACCTAATACAACATACGACAAGGGTTTGAGTCTCTAAAAGAGTTTGAACGCCAACCTCCAGTGCAACAAAATATGCTTTAGATCACATTTTATGAAAACTTACTGTCTTGTTATAGCTAAAACTTAAAGATCACTGCTATTTTGATATCTGTGATCTAATAGCAAAAGATCTACCTATAGATCTCATGCTTTGAAGAAAATGTGATCTTAATGCTGACTACTTTGTGCCCCACACTGTCATTAGAAGGAGAAAAAGAAAAAAAAAGGAGCCCAACTTAGTTTATACGGGCCCAATAATTAAACAAATGTTATTCTCGACATTTCTTTAGAATATCTTTTCACTCCATCTCTCCACGTCTCTCTCTTCCTCCGTCCAAGGTGCATCTCCATGAGAAAGTGCAAAAAATTATGTGGATTTTTAATTTATTTCTTTTATTTATGCGGTCTGCACATAGAGTAAATATAGGACCTTATATTTAAAATAACATCATCAACAGTGACAATTTCAACCCTTAGAATTAAAAGAAAAATAGTTAAAAACATGACGTGGAGGTGTAACCCGAGGTGTAGATAACACTTTTTTGAGCACCTTCATACTTAATAATTGTCCCTCCTAACTTGTAGGACCATACTGTTAATCTGTTAGAGATGAATTTATGCCAAACAGGGGTCTAAAATCCTATGTGTCACTAAAAATAAATAAATCTACCCTCTGTTGGAGATGCTCTAAGACCCTCAAAACGCTATTATTAATTAGTGGAAATTAATCCATTCATAATCTAGACATGAAACTAGTAACATTAGATAGATATCGAAAAGTTATGCAAAATGGACTACTCAAACGTGTCATTTGGATACTGGGAGATATCATTGTATGAAGGGCAAAATAGTATTTTAACAACAAAGACTATTAAGACAGTCAAGAATTCTTCTCGGGGCACCGGGTGGCTGCCCACATTCCATCAGTTGGGTGTCCAAGTAATTCTCTTTCGTCTTATCTTCACCCGATCGAGAAGATAAAGTCTTCTTTCTTTTCCTTTCTTCTTCTCCTATCTCCTTCTTCTTCTGTTCTTCGCCTCTGGCGATTCTGAGGCCGTGATATTGAAAACAAACTTAGGCGAAACTTTAAGAGTTGATTATTGGTGGTGGTATTGATGTTAATTGATTTCGGGAGAAGAAGAAATTATTGTTGTTTTAAATCGAAGATTAGGGTTTATTCCTAAGATAGAGAAATCATGAAAAGTTAATGGATCAGTTGAGACCTTTGTTGAATTATGGTGATGGTGTTGGATCGAGTGATGATTCAACTCACAGTGATGAGGAAAAGGTAGGGTTTTTCCTTCATTTGAAGATTGATTGATTTGTATGAATTTGTTTGGTAAACTGAATAATTAGAGATGGGTTTTAATCAAGTTTGAAGTTGAGATGTTCCTAAGAAGTTTAAGTTTGAAGTTGAGATGTCTGAGAAGATAGTTGCAATGAAATGGGGAAAGGAATCTGTAGTTGTGAATGATTCTTGAAGGTCAGGGAAGGGATTCTAGTGGTGGTGTTGTTAAATTTTGAAAGGATTGGAGTTCTTGATGAATAGGATTTGCTGGGAGAATAAATAATTGCAGAAGGCGGGGAATTGATCTGAGGTTGTAGATGCAGAAATGATAGATGTACAGAAGTGAAAAAAAATGTATTAAATTACCAGATTTTGGAAGTAAATAAATGTATTAGAGCATAGTTGCTTGAGTTGAGTTTCTACTGGTGTGTAATTGAGTTTCTGTTAACGTTGATTTGTCTTATTGACGCTCAGTTTGGTTGTACAAGGTTGTTGGTTTTGGATTATATATGTAATTGGAACTGTAGGAGGTATTGTTTCGTTGTGCAGCTGTAGAAGTTATCCAGTGTAGGTTGTAGTTATAAAGGATTTGAGTTAGGTTATGTTGAAGTACATTGAGATTGATTGAAACTGAAATTGTTGAAATCGCAAAGTGACTTTCTGAACTTTATTGTTTAAAGCCTTGTTAGTAATCCTGTCAAATGTTTGACTGATTTGGTCTTCTGATTCAGTCTATCTGACTGAGTTTGTGTATGTGAATTAACCTGAACCAGACTATAGTTGACTCAGTTTGAGCTGAGTTGGACTTTAACCTTGACTAGTTGATAGTTGATCAAGACCGACTTTCACTTGACTTTGGACTGTGACCGATCGTTGAACATTACCTGACACTTTTGACTGTTAGTGACCGTTAGTTGACACAGATGGATCAGGCATTATATTTTGGGCCATTTTGGTGTGCCTCGTTAGATCAAGCCTGCAAGTCGTGGTGTTGGGGCCAGTTTTTCTATTTTGTTGAATTGGATTGGACTCTTTATGGTTTGAAATAGCTTTTGGTTTCTTCTAAAAAGTTGTAGACTTTCTTAAGATTTATCAAATGGACTATAGAACCAACTCAATTGGATTAGTAAACCCTTATATATGCCAAAGGTAGATAATGAGAAAGTAAAACCATAAATATCACTAGATAGTTTTCTTGGCCAGTAACTTTGAACTTGTATGAAAGTTGTATGAGTCCTTTGGATAAACTCTTAAAGTGACTGTGTGATTAACAATAACAACGATCGATACAAAGGATAAAGCAGTTGATTTTGGATTTCGAAGTAGACATGGTTTCTTATAAAACAGGTGGGGACTCTTGTAACTTTCTTGTAATCATTAACTTACTTTAAATGGTGAGCATGATGCGTCTTTATTATTTTGAGCAAGTTTGAATGTAATTTACGTTTGTATGCAATTATGTTTGTGTGCAATTGATTGGGCATGTTACCTAATTTGCATTGTTTGGTCTCTTCATGAGGAGTGTCTGTGTTTCTCAATGGATTCTCACTATTTTCGACGCTGAAATTTGGTGTCTGGAATTCTGGGGATTCAATATTATTGGAATTTGGTAGTATTGGATTTTCAATGTTAAATAGGGGCGAATTGCAACCAATATTACTATAGCTAGTGAAACATTACTTTCTGTAGATTTACTAGACCATCGAAGTTGTTTGGTGGCAGCCGGGGTTGATATTATTATTTTATATCTATATTATGCAACTATTATGGGGTATCCAAAATTATATACATATTTTTATCCGGGGAGATTGGTCGATTGCATATTACGCTTGATTGTTCGGTATTAGTAGAATTAATGGGTTTTTATGATCATATCTCTTTCATATGCACGAGCGGATATGGCTCTTCATGCATCTGATGTGATGCTCATAGTAATCAAAACTTTATTATATGTTCTAGACTGATATGGTGGTTCATGATTCACGAGATGCACGTATTTCATGGGGATGGTGTTATGATTTGAGAATGGAGTTATCTTAGCATCTTATTCTCCTTTAAGTGAGACGAGGTTAGGATGACATATATGTTTAGGTTGCTCTAACTTCATTTAGTAGAACATCTCCACGGTGTTTTTTTGACTAAAGGACTGATATTGGAGTGATCTTCTGCTTTGTGTTGTGTGTAGAAGATGTTTAATCATTCTCTCTAGTATAACTGTGTAGCATGTTAGTGATTACTGAAATGTTATATTAGTATCTGCTGAGCCCCCTTTTATGATGATGTGCTCACTCAATCCCACTTTAGTTTCAGTGATCAGAAGACATGGTACGCCTAAAGATATATGTTTTCGTAGCTTAAAGCTTTACCATATTTTGAGACGCTGCACGTATCTTTAAATATATATATATATATATATATTGTCTTCTGTAAAAACAACACATAACTTGGGATATTTTCATTTATTTATATATTAGAGCATATGGAATAGTTTTGGGTTAAGTTTTATAACAGATTTCCAAATTGATTGTTTAAGTAAATGATTTAGATCCTCAGTGCATCATTATGAAGTCGATCTCTTGGATTAGTAAGATGCTAGGTTTTGTGGCGCTACAGACTTGGTATCATAGTTCATTATTCGATCTTACATAGGCGACAATAGGAATAGCCAGTGCTAATTAGTGAACTAAATTAGTTCAGAACTGATATGAGATAAATCTTAATCACTAATATCTATAAAGAAATTAAAAAATAATAATAACTTTGTTGATTAAATTGCATAAAATGCTGTGATTTAAGTATATATTTCATGAAGTTAAATTTATCAGGATTACACCAGTTACGATAGAAGTTTAGAGATTAGTTAATCTTAATAGTTAACACTATGTTAATCCATCTAGCACTGGGGAATAGTGAAGGTTGTGTTTTCTCTGTTCGAGGAAGGAATTGTTGGGCCTGGCCAACCTTGACAGGGTAACTGAATATAAAGAGAAATATGATGTAGTCTTTCTAGAGAGACGATAATTTCAATTTAACTTAGAAATATTCGTAGGATTCTTGAAATTTGAGACACATATCTTATAAAATAGAAATTAGTATATAGAGGTTAATTCTATAATATATTGTTTTCCATTATATGAATTAGTGTAAGAAACTTAGAATTCTCTATTTGATAGAACTTAAATCAGCACGGTTGAACGTAGAGCTACAAATTTTAAATATTAATTGTATAAATACATATAAGGTTGTGTTTCATTTCATATTTCTTCGAACTCATTTGAAATGAGTTGGTTTTCGCATTGTTTGTAAGTATGAGCAATACTTGCACTTAGACGAGAGATAGTGGTTCTCTATAAGGTGGGGAGTTTTGAAGCATAGAAGGACGGTTCTATTTTGAAGTACGAAAATATTATCAGGTTGGGAGAATTAATGTAAAGACCCTCAAGCTCGTCAACGCCATTAGATCTGTCAGGAGGCGATTTAGCATCTAATGATTCGATTAGTTAATATATATTTTAACTAGTGGAAATTAATCCAACCATAACATATACATAATATTAGTACCATTGGATTGACCTCGAAAATTTATGCAAAATGGACCACTCAAACATGTCATTCGGATACCAAACGAAGAAGATATCATCAGATTTGTATGAAGGGCAAATTCGGGATTCAGCAAACGTACGGAACGGCAAACGTACGAGTATTGTACGGTTTTGTAAAATTTAGATTCGGTCAACGGGACGTGATTCGTCATTAATTCGGAACGGCATACGTACGTGTATAATTCGATTTATAAATGTGAGTTCGTCTCTAAAAATTCGGTATCTATATATAACAAATAATTTGTATTTATAAGGTCATAGACCAATTTTTATGCATGTGTGAGTTATTTAAGGAAAAATAAACTCAATATGATGATATTAATAATATATACAACATTAGTTATCCAAAAGGACGTCGTATGGTGGTTTAGATGCTTGGTTAGTGAGTTTGAGATCTCTCTCACCTTCACCTTCAAATCTCTTCAGTCGTTTTTGTTTCATAAAAATTACAATACGTCTAATATTCGGTCGTGTATGTTCGGGAGGCAGTAAATCCAAAAAGTGGAGTCTTTGAAAAGTAAAAGCTAAAAAATTTATGGCGAATTAAGCGGACGTATCATTCGGGATACGTAAAATTCGTGAACGATTCGCGAATAATCCGGGAATGGCACATAATACGCGAATTGAGTTCGCAGTTGCAAACGTACGCGAATAAGACGGTAAAATTCGTGATACGGAAAAATTCGCGAATGATTCGCGAATCATTCGCGAACTTACTAACTAGGGTTGTGGGTGCAAAAATGATAGATGTACAAAAGTAAACTGAGATATAGTGTTGAAGATTTTGGAGATGGACGTAAATAAATGTACTGGTGCATAGTTGCTTGAGTTAAGTTTCTGGTGGTGTGCTAATTGAGTTTCTGTTGAAGTTGATTTGTTTATTAAGGCGCAGTTTGGTTGTACAGGGTTGACGGTGTTGGATTATGTATGTAATTAGAGCTACATGAGGTATTGTCAGGTCGTCTTAGGGGCAAGGCGGCTGCTTAGGGACCAAAATTATTTGTTTCAACTAGATTGGGGGAGACCAAATATTTGAACCAATTCAAATCCATTTTAAATTAAATTTTAGGACTATTACTTATTTTGAATGGATAATCATTGTAATTGTTTTTTGGGTATCTTTTTAGTTTATTAATTAAAAGCAGGTAAAACAAAATATATTTTTTCTTAGGCAGACATAAGTATATTGAAAAAGAAATCTATTGCAGGGGCTCCAAGCATTGGGTTTTGAGGGCTCATAAAATGGCAAAACCAAGTTATGAAATAGTAATCAACAACATTGCATATTCAACTATTTTTTGTAATTACTAAAATACTCTTCATGAATTATAAAATTAAATTTATTATCTTCTCATTCATAATCATGATGAAGATGGTGATCGTATGTAAAACACTAATTTTATTATCTTCTCCATTTGTTTTCATTCATAAATCATGATGAAGATGATGACAATAAAAAAACCTCGCGTTTTTAGGGGCCACTCAAAAGGATTTAGGGGCCAACAATAAAACAAAAAAGGTCACCCAAAGGGAAAATGTAGCCATCTCTTATCTCGCGTAATTCGTAATGGCAAAATTACCCTTATATATTCGGATGATATGATAACATTTTTATCCTCCGATTGCAATCGGAATCCAAAATATTACCCAGACTTCTGATTGTAGTCGGTACAGTATTAGAATGATTTTTGTTTCATTTTTTCCATTTTTTTTCATTTTTGAGTTGTTAGCGTTATAGAGAAGAAGGTGAAGGAAAAAAGGGAAAACCCATTTTATCACTACAAAAATGGATGGATATGAAGAAGAAGGTGAGAATCATGGCGAAGAAAAAAATGTTGAGGGTTCACGACCGTTTAGAGAAGACGATTTGGGGTATATGTTGAATGATCCAAACTTTTGTGGAGAGGAAAACCTAGACGACCCTTTCATGGAAGAAAATGGAGAATCGCCTGATATTGAAGCTAACGATGCATGTAAAACACCGGTATTGTGTTAAGAAACTCAATACTCGATTTGCATGCGTTTGTGTGCTTTTGTAAACAAGAAAAACCGATTATTGCATGCATTGAATGCCATGAACTACCCAGATTCGGTAGATAATTTCTCGAATAAACTTACGAATATAATACACTGAGTACCAAATATGTATATTCGGTAGTTCCAAGATAGTAGTTTACTGCCGAATATGAGAAAAAACCCCAAACTGGTTTTCCAAAAAAATCTACATTCGGTAGTTATGTAGAGTTATTTACCCCCGAATGACCCCAAAAACGAATTCCTCAAAAAAATTCAAAACTCAGTATTCTTATCCTTTACAATCGGTAATAGTTTAACATTATTTGACTGCCGAATATAACAGTGGCCTCAAAATAAAATTTCCGAAAACTTGAAAATCGGATGTTTATCGATAAAAGTTATCTCCCGGTTATTTATATTCGGCTGTTTTACTATATATTTTAGCTTCCGATTATATCATTTTTTGCACTCAGTAAATTGTGTACATTCATTTGCATAAATCGGGTGTTTTGGGTAACCGATAGGATTCCGAATATAGTATATTCGGCAGTTTGACTTATTTAATAACCTTTGATTATTGTATAATAATTTGTTGCTTTCATATGCAGGCCGTTGAAGAGTTTGTTGATGATTTCTATTTGAGGCCCAACACTTCCCTATAATATGCAAACGATTTGGTATACTCATTACTACTTTTTTTTTATTCAAAATTTATATGTTAAATGGTTATGCTTATTAGAGTGGTAGAACGGTCATGCAACAATCAGAGTGGTTAGCGGAGTTACACGGCTACACCTTGAGAAGGGAAGAAAAGGATGGTATAGTGGTTCGTATTTTTTTGGCACATCCCGAAATGATCCAATTGGCTCAATGCTTTCATCAAATTTTGTTGATAGATGCTACTTATAAGACAAACAAGTATAACATGCCGTTGTTGAACATTGCTTGCCATACTTCGGACAAAAACACGTTTAGGATTGCATGGGGTTTAATGGATCATGAGAATAATGTGAGTTTCATTTGGATGTTGGGGACGTTGAGGTCCATTTATAACGGTGATAATTTTCCAAGGGTTATTGTAATGGATAACGATCAAGCCTTAATGCATGCAATAGCGGTAGTGTTTCCGGAAGCCCAAAACTTGCAATGCACGTGGCACATTCAATGCAATCTCAAAACCAATTGCCATCATCATTTCCAAGCTAAAAGACCAAGGAAGGGTACCAAGAGGTCAAAGGAAGAGGATGAGCGCATTAGTAAATTAACCGTGGAAGAACGTAAGGAAGAGGATAGGTTATTTGAAGAAAAGTGGAAGGAGGATGGAATTATTTGGAAAATGTTCATGAAAGCATGGGACAAAATCGTTTGGTCGATGACCGAGGAAATTTACGAATGTAACTTGAAGAAATTTGAGGATGAATACGGCACGGACTACCCAAAACCGGTTGAGTATTGTAAAAAACAATGGTTAACGATTAAGGAGAGGTTTGTGTTTGCATGGACATATGAATATCGTAACTTCAAGAACGAGGCGACAAGCATTGTGGAGGGGTCTCATGGTCGACTAAAGAAAATACTAATTGGTAGTCAAAATGGAGTTGTGTCGATCCAAGAAGCAATCCATGAATTCACCAATCGTGATCTCGTAAAGATTAGGAAATGTATGCAATTTAGTGTACACCAATTCCCGATTGAACATATTAAGGAAAAATTGCTTCTAAGGGGAGTTGTTCATAAAGTTTCAAGATGGGCAATAAATCGCATGATGAAACAATTGAAGTTATATAAAACTTATGATGAAGAGAATACGGTTTGTGTTTGCAAGGATATGATAGGTATTGGACTCCCGAACATTATAATAGATTGGTAATGATACACGTTTTGATTCTGAATATTATAATCGGTAGAACTCTTAAATATCTATCTACCGATTTGGTGGGTATTTCGAGGCACGGCTATAATTTTTTTTGAAACTATGTAATCGGAACAAAAATATTATAACACTTCAATCCGATTAATAATATTCGGGAATTCCATATTTTATCAAACCGCCGATTAATATTAAAAATTTGAATTTACAGCACTCAAACATCACATGTTATTCTTTTTTCCCAGTCCGAGATGCAACAATCAGCGTGGCTTCGAAATGTAGAAACGACTATCCTCTCCACTTGGAATAAGCATCTTGTGCCGCAAACCTGTCGTCTTTGTTCCTAGCAAGAATACGGTTGTACTCGGTGCACAATTTTATAACATGGTGCACCCTTAAAGAAACATGGATGGTTCATAATTGTGGTGTGGCTTCTTGTACTTACCAACAAAAGGACCCAATGAAACGTTAATCCAAAATATACGATCGTCCTGCTGTTTTTTGGGTAGATCTTTCATAATGTAATAATTTTTTATCCATTCGGTCTCTTCCTCAACTTGTTTTAATCTTTCTCTTTGATGGAATTGTTCTTGAACTCGCTTCTTAGCCTTGATTTCCTCTTCCTCCTCCTTCGTTTCCACTAACGATGGTTTAATTTTTTTGGGTTGTTTGTTCCTTTTTTGTATTTCTTCTTCTATTGCTGCAATTGATGTAGTTGTTCGCTTGCATCTTCGAAGTATGTTGTCGATTGATGATGGACTTGCCATTGAAAAGGTTTTTCATTATGATTTTTTAATCAATAATAACTGAGAGGGGTTACCCTCCTTATATAGATTAGAGTTCCAACGGCTCTAATTTTTGAAAATATGGACGTTGAGGTTTCTGAAAATATGACCGTTGAGGTTTCGTATCAATGATGCACTACAATAGGTTGCTAACGATACACGTATTTCCTCCGAATAGGACATTCGGTAGCGAACTTAAATTTTTATCTACCGATTAGGTTGGTATTTCTAAACACGACTATATTATTCGGAGGATAATTTTTTTTTGTAAAGTCCCAATGTACGATGGCGCAAAAATCAGAATTTGGGAAAAACTGATACTTTTCAAATTTTAAACTTGCAATAATTGGAAGTCAACTCAGTTACCCAAACTTCCGAATATGGGTTATCTAACCTTTTATATTGTCCCTTGGAACCACCTAGAGCCATGGCATGGTTTTTTTGAACTTGTAATTTCGGAGGATAATTTTTTTTTTGTAAAGTCCTGAATGTACGATGGCCCAAAAATCAGAATTTGGGAAAAACTGATACTTTTCAAATTTTGAACTTGCAATAATCGGAAGTCAACTCAGTTACCCAAACTTCCGAATATTGGTTGTCTAACCTTCTATATTGGCCCTTAGAACCACCTAGAGCCATGGCATGGTTTGTTTTGAACTTGTAATATTCGGAG
Organism: Papaver somniferum; assembly: GCF_003573695.1. NCBI lineage: Eukaryota > Viridiplantae > Streptophyta > Magnoliopsida > Ranunculales > Papaveraceae > Papaver > Papaver somniferum. The sequence goes on from NC_039360.1 coordinate 227,394,981, forward strand.
GATAATTTTTTTTTTGTAAAGTCCCAAATGTACGATGGCCCAAAAATCAGAATTTGGGAAAAAATGATACTTTTCAAATTTTGAACTTGCAATAATCGGAAGTCAACTCAGTTACCCAAACTTCCGAATATGGGTTGTCTAACCTTCTACATTGGCCCTTGGAACCACCTAGAGCCATGGCATGGTTTGTTTTGAACTTGTAATGTTCGGAGGATAATTTGTTTTTGTAAAGTCCCGAATGTACGATGGCCCAAAAATCAGAATTTGGGAAAAACTGATACTTTTCAAATTTTAAACTTGCAATAATTGGAAGTCAACTCAGTTACCCAAACTTCCGAATATGGGTTGTCTAACCTTCTATATTGGCCCTTGGAACCACTTAGATCCATGGCATGGTTTGTTTTGAACTTGTAATATTCGGAGGATAATTTTTTTCTGTAAAGTCCCGAATGTACGATGTCCCAAAAATCAGAATTTGGGAAAAACTGATACTTTTCAAATTTTGAACTTGCAATAATCGGAAGTCAACTCAGTTACCCAAACTTCCGAATATGGGTTGTCTAACCTTCTATATTGGCCCTTGGAACCACCTAGAGCCATGTCATGGTTTGTTTTGAACTTGTAATATCCGGAGGATTTTTTTTTTTTGTAAAGTCCCGAATGTACGATGGCCCAAAAATCAGAATTTGGGAAAAACTGATACTTTTCAAATTTTGAAATTGCAATAATCGGAAGTCAACTCAGTTACCCAAACTTCCGAATATGGGTTGTCTAACCTTCTATATTGGCCCTTGGAACCACCTAGAACCATGGTATGGTTTGTTTTGAACTTGTAATGTTCGGAGGATAATTTGTTTTTGTAAAGTCCCGAATGTACGATGGCCCAAAAATCAGAATTTGGGAAAAACTGATACTTTTCAAATTTTAAACTTGCAATAATTGGAAGTCAACTCAGTTACCCAAACTTCCGAATATGGGTTGTCTAACCTTCTATATTGGCCCTTGGAACCACCTAGAGCCATGGCATGGTTTGTTTTGAACTTGTAATGTTCGGAGGATAATTTTTTTTTTGTAAAGTCCCGAATGTACGATGGCCCAAAAATCAGAATTTGGGAAAAACTGATACTTTTCAAATTTTAAACTTGCAATAATTGGAAGTCAACTCAGTTACCCAAACTTCCGAATATGGGTTGTCTAACCTTCTATATTGGCCCTTGGAACCACTTAGATCCATGGCATGGTTTGTTTTGAAATTGTAATATTCGGAGGATAATTTTTTTCTGTAAAGTCCCGAATGTACGATGTCCCAAAAATCAGAATTTGGGAAAAACTGATACTTTTCAAATTTTGAACTTGCAATAATCGGAAGTCAACTCAGTTACCCAAACTTCCGAATATGGGTTGTCTAACCTTCTATATTGGCCCTTGGAACCACCTAGAGCCATGTCATGGTTTGTTTTGAACTTGTAATATTCGGAGGATAATTTTTTTTTGTAAAGTCCCGAATGTACGATGGCCCAAAAATCAGAATTTGGGAAAAACTGATACTTTTCAAATTTTGAACTTGCAATAATCGGAAGTCAACTCAGTTACCCAAACTTCCGAATATGGGTTGTCTAACCTTCTATATTGGCCCTTGGAACCACCTAGATCCATGCCATGGTTTGTTTTGAACTTGTAATATTCGGAGGATAATATTTTTTTGTAAAGTCCCGAATGTACGATGGCCCAAAAATCAGAATTTGGGAAAAACTGATACTTTTCAAATTTTGAACTTGCAATAATCGGAAGTCAACTCAGTTACCCAAACTTCCGAATATGGGTTGCCTAACCTTCTATATTGGCCCTTGGAACCACCTAGAGCCATGGCATGGTTTGTTTTGAACTTGTAATATTCGGAGGATAATTTTTTTTTGTAAAGTCCCGAATGTACGATGGCCCAAAAATCAGAATTTGGGAAAAAATGATACTTTTCAAATTTTGAACTTGCAATAATCGGAAGTCAACTCAGTTACCCAAACTTCCGAATATGGGTTGTCTAACCTTCTATATTGGCCCTTGGAACCACCTAGAGCCATGGCATGGTTTGTTTTGAACTTGTAATGTTCGGAGGATAATTTGTTTTTGTAAAGTCCCGAATGTACGATGGCCCAAAAATCAGAATTTGGGAAAAACTGATACTTTTCAAATTTTAAACTTGCAATAATTGGAAGTCAACTCAGTTACCCAAACTTCCGAATATGGGTTGTCTAACCTTCTATATTGGCCCTTGGAACCACCTAGAGCCATGTCATGGTTTGTTTTGAACTTGTAATATCCGGAGGATTTTTTTTTTTTGTAAAGTCCCGAATGTACGATGGCCCAAAAATCAGAATTTGGGAAAAACTGATACTTTTCAAATTTTGAAATTGCAATAATCGGAAGTCAACTCAGTTACCCAAACTTCCGAATATGGGTTGTCTAACCTTCTATATTGGCCCTTGGAACCACCTAGAACCATGGTATGGTTTGTTTTGAACTTGTAATATTCGGAGGATAATTTTTTTTTGTAAAGTCTCGAATGTACGATGTCCCAAAAATCAGAATTTGGGAAAAACTGATACTTTTCAAATTTTGAACTTGCAATAATCGGAAGTCAACTCAGTTACCCAAACTTCCGAATATGGGTTTTCTAACCATCTATATTGGCCCTTGAACAAATTCGGAAGTAAGAAGACACATATTTTTCCCGAATGAAAAACAATCGGAATATAACTAAACATGTTTACAACCGAATATTCATCAACTGGAATTCAGAAACTCTAAAATTTTATCCTACACAATCGGATGTATAAAACATTATATTGTCTTCCGAATAAATACTGGCCCCAAAATGGGATTTTTCCTATATCAGAAATTTTGAGATTTTTTCAATATATATATATATATTCGGTAGTGACTGTACTTCCGAATACTGTCTGTCTACTTAAATATATTCGGGAGCCAAAAAATTCATTAAACTACCGATTATTACCAGTTTGTATCCAGGAAGATATGGCCAACAATATTCGGCCGATAACCATCAAATATTTCTCCCGAATACTGTCGACGTTCTTGAGAAATGAAGAACACGACTACATTCGGAAGTAAATAAGCATGAATATCGCCCGAATCTGGATAAATAACCGAAAACCCTAGAAATTGTTTTTCTCGATTCGTCGAATTAAAGCAAAATAAACCCCAAAAATGATAGATTCTTACCTAATTGGGGCCATTTGAAGTTGACGAAGTGTTTGACTATCGGAATCGCAACCACTGACTACATCTACGGGTACTTCTTCTTCGCGTTCTTCGCGTTCTTCTTCATTTGCAGCAACAATTTCTTTATTTCTTGCTAAAATCCCAATCTTTGGATCGATACCCCGAGCAACGTTTTTGATTCTAGGTCTGTGGGTTTCATTTCCCTTATCCATTGTTTTATAAACGAATCGACGATGTTTTGATTTTACGATTCGCGACGATGTTTCGGTTGAACACAAGAACGAGGAAAAGTTTTTTTTTCTTCCACAATCGGAAGATAATATGAAACTGGAAGAAGAAGAGTTGAAATGAGTAGAATTTTTTTTGATTTGGTTTTTATACAGTTTTACCAGAAGGGCATTTATGTAACTTCAATATCATATAGGGTACCCCTTAACTACAGTCTTTGCCTGGGTATAAATTGATGGCCCCTAAATCCTTTCGGGTGGCCCCTAAAAACGCGAGGTAAAAAAACCCTATCATTCTTATTTATCTTTTCTTCTCCGTTGCGATGAAGATCACGATCACGAAAAGAAAAAACTAAGAAAACCCATTACTTATTTTTGCTTTTGAAAACCCCAAAATTTGAACCATAAGCTAACCTACGGTAAGGAAACTTCAATTGAACCAACCATAGGTAAACGTTACGGAATGGAAGTATGATTTTTTCAAACCGTAGGATTTTTGAACCCAGAATATACGGTTTGGAAGTTAAGAACTCCAATTCGTACATGACTAACGGTTGGGAAAATTCATACTTCCAAGTCGTGGACAGTTCTGAAACTGTTTTTTCAAAAACATAACTCAATCGATTCCGCCTATCCATGCATTAAAACCAATGAAATGAAATGGTTTTTTTGATTTTTACCTTACTGAAGTCATTGTGGATGCACTAAGTGGTGTTATCGATAATGAATTATTTTAAGAATTGACGATTAATCGAAGAAATAGGCGATGGAGGTGATGGGGAAGAAGAAAATAGAAGAGTTAAAAGGAGAGGAATGAAAACAAATTAGTTTTAGGTTTCAATATTTAATAGGTTAAGGGTATTTTAGTATTTTTTTATGAATTAGGTCCCCTTATTTTCATTGTATGATATTTGAATCTTTAGGAGCTCTCACAACTCTTTTCGTGGAGCCCCTATAATAGGTTTCTTGAAAAAAACTTACAGGTTGTAAGCGCATAACAACATCCATAAACGCCGAAAGTTTCGCATTACAATTCCAAAATCGCAAACACCTCCTAAACCAAAAGCAAAAACAATAAAAACTTACAACTCCAAGCAACTGAGGAAAAAAACATCTAAATAACAAAGAATTGATCCCAATTTGACATTACATTCTCTAGATAAATCCCTTTCATGGGTTTTAAATTTTTTTCACCAGTAAAAGACTTGAGACTTTATTTGTTTAATCACCTCATCCAAGTGGAAGGCTATGTTCAAATATGAGTGTTTATACGTGTCCAAATGGTCCAAATGATGGCAGCGGGAAGTCAGACCGACCTGATCTATTTTAATGGGACAAAAATAACATAAAATAAAAGACTAATATAAGAACCCTCTTTTAGGGCATACTGGAAAATTTCAGGGCATATCTAGTTGTTGCGCTATTAAATTTTGAAATGATTGAAGTTTTAGATGAATGCTACCATTTGCAAGGAGAATAAATAATTACAGAAGGCGGGGAAGAGATCTGAGGTTGTGGGTGCAAAAATGATATATGAACAGAAGTGAACTGAGATACAGTGTTGAATTTGCAGGTGGTAGTAGTTATTATATTACTAGATTTTGGAGATGGAAGTAAATAAATGTATTGGAGCATAGTTGCTTGATTTTGAGTTTCTGGTGGTGTGGTAATTGAGTTTCTGTTGAAGATGATTTGTTTATTGAGGCGCAGTTTGGATGTAAGGTTGTTGGTGTTGGATTATGTATGTAATTGGAGCTACATGAGGTATTGTAGGGACGTCTTAGGGGCAAGGAGGCCGCCTAGGGCCCCAAATTTTTGGGACCCAAAATTATTATTTTAAAAAAACAAATAGATGAACTGTAACAGTTATAAGTGTTAAGAAAACATTTTGTTACAATAATATAATTGTAACAGATATAATTGTTATTAAATCTTATGTATCAACTATAAATATCACTAATATTGTAAATTTTCAAATTAAATACCAATTTTAGGGGCATATCTTATGCCAAATAATAAGTTTACAAACTGTCAGAGCACTGCTCGGTCGAACTCGTAAGCATTGGTATCTCAAGCTTGTTTGTCAATGTTAGTGATCAAAACTATAAGTCTTGATTTCTAGTTTACTTATAGTGATGTCTCGGACTAGGATAGTTTTGTGTAGTTGAGTTTTATAATTCACGGTTCATCATTGAAGACGAAGAACTACTAGGGATAGCTTGTGGAACTTCATATACAAAAAGGTATGTGGAGACTGAAACTCATCTATCACTTGGAAAGTCTATTTCTATTTTATCCCTTATCTTTGAGACCTAACTCATATTACGATAGTTTTCGTTCATACACATTTGGGGCTTCGAGCTAAGTTTATCTCGCTTATATATTTCAGGAAGTATGTGTTGGTAAGCTTTCGCTTCAATCAAGTTCATCTTGATCATGTGAAAATTGTCGAGTAACATCTTACATGATTTGTGTGACATAATCATTTGGTGTAAACTTGGAATGTTTCGTTATGATTATTTCAATATCTTGAAAATCGCTTTGATGCTAATAGTGTGTGAAAACGACTATTATCATCCTCTAAGAATGTTTCAATAATTGAAATAGAGTTTAGAAAAATTGGATACAAACATAGTGTGCGTACTTGCATGTGTGTGAATCCATGACCAGGAACCATAGTATGCATACCATATGCGTACCTGATGGTTTGAGATATCTAGGAACCTTAGTATGTGTACCCGTATGCGTACTGGCGTAAGGTTCATGTCCGTGAATTTCTGCTGGAGTTTGGAAGTGTTTAGGTATACGTACCTGTTCGCATAATGTTGAACCCAAACTCAGTCCGGGCACTAAGGTATGCGTACTTGTTTGCGTACCTTAGTGAACACTGTTCTAAAATCGGTTATGTTCATGAACTAATACATTTATATAATAAGGAATGCATCTTTGCAAACTGTGGGTATAATGTTCATGAATTTATTCGAGTGAATCAAATCGATTTTGCTTCAATTGTGTACTTGTATACTTCTATGAAAATATAGCAATTGAAAAACTATAAAACTAGTTCATTTGAAGTTATTTGAACTAGTTGTGGTTAAGATGAATAAGGTTGATATAAAAGTATTCATATAGTTAACCTCGATTAACTACTGCTGAGACAACCCGTTGTACATCTTTAGGTATGGTTACCGAAACCTAAATGAAAAGTGCATTTCATTTGTGTATGAAAAGCTAAGCTCAATCTAACTGTTGAAAGATATTATCTTGAAATGAATCAGGTTTTCATCTAACGTTTGAATATTGAATGCTTTGTTACCAAGGTAACTTAGATTGCAAACCCTGATTTGAAAACTATATAAAAGAGAACTCTAGCAACTGGGAAACCTAATCCCCACACCTCATGTGTGTTACTAGTTGCATAAGCTAGAGTCGATTCTCCTTTAACTTTAGGTTTTTCTCAAAACCTTGTTGGTTAACGACTTGAAGACTTCGTTTGGATTGTGAAGCCAGACCCAACTATTTTCTCTGTAGTTGCACGTTCTGATCTTCCAGATTCTATCGTGTTGAGTACTATCTTCTCTAAGAATATCTCGAGATTTATTCTATGATAGGCAAGATAAAAATAAGTCACGAACATATTCATCTCATCATTTGTGATTCCACAATATCTTGTTTCGTTTCCATACGATTAAGATTATTATAGGTTGATTGATAATACTAGGCTATGCTTCGGGAATATAAAACCGGTTTATCAATTGGTTCTTATTCACCTTGATTTATCAAAAGAAGAAACAAAAACTCTTGGGTATTTCTGTGGGAGACAGATTTATTCAATATATAGACTTTTTTGTGTGAGGCAGATTTGTTTATCAAGTCTTCGACTTTGGGTCGTAGCAACTCTTGGTTGTGGGTGAGATCAGCTAAGGGAATCAAGTGTAGGGCTGTCAATGGAAACCGATTAGACGACATCCGATACCGATAATCCGTTAGCCGTTACTGCTACCATCCGACATAGCGGTAAACGGATATCCGATACCGATAAGCTAACGGATAATCCCTTCTTAACGTAAAGGTAGTGGAACCGTGTATTTCCGTTAGGTTTAGTTCCGTTATCCGAAAATGTGCTTACTGCACGTGTAAATTCGTATACCTAGGGTTATTACGTTTGGTTTAGGACTACTTTTTCATAATTTCTGATGAAGAGATCATCACCATCATGTCCTAGTACTAGCCCAAACTCCGTGAAAATCAGAACCCTAGTTCATTCTCACTTCTTTAGACATGTTTATCATATAGTTCGAGCACTAACCAAAGACAAGTCCATTTTGATGGAACTTATGAGCAACAAAAACAAAGAAAATTACTACATAGAGTCTACAATGAAAGATGGAACCAATAAAAAGAAAAAGAAGAAGAGTGTTTTTTGTTCATCGTCACTAAGATTGCACTATAATTGGTGTTCGTCACATGTATTACCCATGCCTGAGCCACCAGCAGTTTTAGGCGCAGATGGTTACTTGAATGATAATTATTCGAACCATGTCTATTATGACTCGACTTGAAATTCATCATCAATCCTGTCAGCTGAGGAACATATGCAGGATGGGTTTGACTCGCATCTATCAGGCTACCTGCGCTGGCTTGATGAGAAAGTGGCAACGGAAAATTCTAGTGGTAATAAGAATAATTATGATGCAGATGATATGGAAGATATTGATAGGCTTGCTGATAAGTTCATTGCAAGTTTTCATGAGAAATTCAAGCTGGAAATGCAAGAGTCTTACAGGAAATATCAAGAGATGTTAACGGATGGTAGCGGAAAAATATCCGTTATCCGGTAAGTCTAACGTAACGGTAACGTTTTTGAATTTCCTATTTCCGCCGGAAATTAACGGATAACGGATATCCGCTAACTTTTAATGGCAACGGCAGCGGCAGAGCCTATTTCCGTTACGTTAGCATCCATTGACAACCCTAATCAAGTGCGTAGTATCCTGCTGGGATTAAAGACGTAAGGAGCGCAACTGTACCTTGAATCACCGTGAGATTTATTAGGGTTCAAATACGGTCTAGTCTGAATTTCATTGGTAGTAGGCTAGTGTCCGTAGCGGCTTAATACAATGTGGTGTTCAAATCTGGACTAGGTCCCGGGGTTTTTCTTAGGGTTTTCTTCATTTGCGGTTTCCTCGTTAACAAAACTTCTGGTGTCCGTGTTATTTCTTTTTTGCATTATATTTTGTTATATAATTGAAATATCACACGTTGTGCATTGAATCGATCAATTGGGAAATCCAACCTTTGGTTGTTGATTGAAATTGATTGATCCTTGAACATTGGTCTTTGGCACCGTTCAAGTTATATCTCATGTATTCAATTGGGCTCGCGAATTTCTATTTGCTGATTGAAGATTGAATTGAAGTGACAGAGATATTAACTCTTAGATATACTTTTCTTAGATTGAGTCTAATTGTCTAGTTGAATATCTTGAAAGTATGTTGGATTTTTTCTATTCAGATTTCCGAACGAGATATTGGGTGTGGTTGTTAAACCCCCGATTTTTCAATTGGTATCAGAGCAAGCAAACACGTTTAAACCTTATAAGTTTGTGTTTGACTAATCCCTAAAATCTATCCCTATGGGAAATTTCTTTGGAAAACTTGCTCTTGGCATCTGAACGCACACCAGAGTTCCTTAAAGACTGAGTCAGAGTTTATTTTCCTATAGATCCTTAATATCTCATAATAATCTCACTCCATCAATGATGCTGGAAACTCTAGATGATAAAAAACAGTCTAAAGGAAAAATGAAAAGTTTTTCTAAGAAATATTGCTCGAGAAAACGTGGTCAATGCTCAAAGATATAGAATCTCACTAGATTTACTCTAAATATTTTTGAGGAATACAATTTGGATGGGTCAATTGACAAAGATTTATTTAGAGCATTTGAAAGCGTTTTTAAATTCTTAGAGAAATTCCATTTGATTGAGGAAAAGAATCGTTCTGATAAAAGTTTTGTACCTGTCATATCATGTACTCGTGATGTACGAACTATGTCCTCTACCAACTCATGGGAAGTTGATAAGAATATTTCTAGTGAGTTCCGTGTAGGTTCTAATTGTCAGAAAAAGTCATTTCTTGGTCATAGGAAAAAGAGTTCAAAAAATTATAGTAACCCTGAGTAGCATCATTACTATGATTATACTTCGGGTACATAGCACAAATGTCAGCCCGGAGAGTTGCATGAGAATTTCTCTGCATATCTTTCCACTTGAAAATCAAGTTTGGCTCCACCCCATTTGTATATAACTTGAAATGAGGAAAGTAACGAGTTGATTTTTGTTGTGCTCGGGTTAGTCTATAATTCTTTTTTAAGTCAATTTAAAGTGATGTAGTTTTCCTTCTACAATCATCTTTCTGCACCAATGCGTATGCTTTGGATGTTGAACGATTTGAGAAATCCCACCTTACTTTTGTGGGTTGCGGTTCCTGTACGGGTCCAAGCGCATATGTGGATATATAAGAAGTACAGTACTTGTACCCTTCTTCTTCCCTATATAGTCCGCGTAAGTGAACGGTTCTAGGGTTCATGTGTTTCCTCCAATAATCATCTTTGGAGATCAAAGTGAAATAGTTTTCAAGAGATATATCAAGTAAGTTTTCTCTCTCCCTAATCCTTCTCAATTTCTAGATCTCATGAAGAATTTCAAGGATTCAAAAGAGGTTTCAAAAAACTTGGGGTTTTTATCTTCTTCTAGGATAAACCTACCTATATATCAAAATTCAATTAAGATTAGATTTGTTAATGAATCTTGTGGCAAAGTTTTTGAAAGGATTTCTTCTAATGGGTTTATTTTAGAAAATAAATTGGATTTTGTTAGTGGACACAAAGAATATTTGATTTGTTTTGAAAAGTTTAATCTTGGAAATATCTTTGATGGTCTTGGTGAAGGTTTTGATACTCTTACAAGAATCTTCTATGCTAACATTCATGATGTAAATTATGAAGAATTGAATCCAAGACCATGATTAACATAGATAGGATTCTTGTCAATAGAGAGTTGATTTCAAGGATTACAAATATTCCTTTAGGAAATTTTCACCTTCCAAGACCTAGTCGTGAAAGACCGTCTAATGAAACCATTTCTAATGGTCTCTGTGGTAAGAGTATTGATTGGAATGAAGGAAAATTCCTACTAATCACCTTAGTCTCTCCTTGATGTCCTATGATAAACTTGGTGTATCTAATCTTTGTCCCTCTAAGATTGAGAATTCTCGTTGGATTCGTGAGTTTGCGGAATTGGTCTGTTTCCTTGAATTAGGAACTTATTGTCTCGACATTTGTGGGTTCATCATTTATCAAATGTTGTCGATGATTTCTTCCAATAATAAGTTAGGATACCCATGCTTGATTGAGCAAATTTGTCACACCTTCTCCATTGCTTCGATTGGAAACTTTATCGGAACTCCCAAGCTTGTTCGTCCTTGTAATTTCAAACGTATGAAGGAGAATGCTTGCAAGAAGCAAAAATGTGACACTCTTGATGGCTCGAGTGATTCTTCCTCGTTGAAGCTTCTTCGCCAAATTCACAAGGGTGTTTGTAAGATTAATACCAAAGTAAGATGTGTGCAAAAACAATTACATGTGATTGCTTCCAACTTTCCGGAAATCAAGGAGGATTTGGATAAGATTCGTACCACATTTATGGTCTCCGATGATGAACATGATGATTAGATATTCTTGCTTATCGGTGTTGTTTTTAAATTGTTTGTTTTTTAATCTAGGAAACTTCTTCAGAGAATTTATTCTTGTTTTTGTTTAAGAATGATAACCAGGGTTTGGAATAGCCATTATTGTGAGTACACATAGCTATTTCCAACGTTTTCATCTTGCAATGTTTTTAGATTTATTGGGTTAAATTCTGAAGTTTATTTAGAAGATGATTTTTGCAGTATTAATATTTATGGTTTTATATATTGTAAATTTTTTTGATGGGATATGTTGTTGTTTGAGGGTGAAAACGATTTCTGCTGATTTTGGTAATTTCAGGTGTGTGGGTAAGAAACGAGTTTGAACCCTAAACAATGTACTGCAAGGGAGTACTTTAGATTCGAGAGATCAATCTGTACAAATCCGGCCTAAACCAAGAAATGGTTGTTCCAGACTTACTTCGGTCACAAAGTGAAGGAGAAGGGTTGGTTTTGGGGAGGGAAGCGAAGAGAGTGTTGAGACCAGAATAGTTGATTCTGGAAGAGTAGTTGTTTCACGACTTGTATCAGAAAGTAGGAATCTAACATATGAAAAGATAAAAAATACTTTTTGGGTGTTGTATCCTCCTGACCTGAACTTGTTGTTCGGTGGAAATAGGTAAGACCTATTTATACAAGTCGAAGTGAAACGTACTCTGATCTCTTAAGAAAGGAAAAATGGATGAGTAAATGGGAGGAGGTGGTAACCGGTAACGCCTGGAATTGATGTTCCATAAAAGAAAGCGTTTCACCATTACTCCCTGTATTTCATAACCGTCTCATCCTTATGACATTATCTTATAACGGGCGTAGTGTTCGCCGCACGCTGTAAACCGCCAAACCGATACCCAATGAGCATCCCCCAGTTTGTGACATGTGTTGATGTCTCGAGTGTTTTCGTGGAAAACATGTAGCATGTTGTTGTTCGGCAAGTTGAAATTGGGAGACTTTCCGGCTCGGTGGTGACCTTCGAGGGTCGATATTTTGCATCTTGAGAGGAAAGGTAGCCGTTGGTTATTGCAACCCTTCGTTTGGTAGCCAGTGGCATGAAAGTATGGCCGGTACGGCTTTAATATGGCCTAGTTTAGGCGCGTCCAAAATTTAGGGTTTTGGCTTTGTTTGGGCGCGACCAAACTAGGGCTTGGCGTCGGGCCAAAGGTTGCCATGCGTTAGCTGGTAAACTTGGACGGCT